>NW_028225932.1:0-108815 GCF_052327205.1 Somniosus microcephalus
GGCCCCCCCCCCGAGGGTCGCGGCCCCCCCCCGAGGGTCGTGGCCCCTCCCCCCCGAGGTGAAGACCGCCGATTGTGGCTGTGCGAGACGGCCGGCGGGCCCGGTTGCCAGGGTAACGCTGATGCCCAGCAAGCCCCGCCCCCCGGCCGAGCCAGAGAGAGATGCCGCGTCTCAGCTCCTGCTGCGCGCGCACCCTAGCGGCGCTGGGCTGAGTCTCGGCCCTCCAGCCTTCGAGTGGGGCCGGGAGGTGCCTAGCTCGGGCGTGGGTGCGGAGGAGACGCCGAGGCTTCTAGGCCTACCTGGAAAAACGGGGAAAGGTAGGAAAATTAATGAGATTAGAAAAGTTAATTACTTTCTAAATCATTTTTTTTTAAAACAATATGTGTTTTAAAAGCAACGTTTTTTTTTAAGACGCAGAAAGCGGGAATAGAAAGGAAAAAGTTTGGAATCAAGATGGCGGCGACTCACCTCGGTTCAGAATGATAAGGCCCAGCGGCACACGCCAGCAACCCGGCGTACGATTGGTCGAGCTCGAGGTCACTCTGTCGCTACTGAGCGGATAATGAGATGCTAATGAGCGGAACGTTGAAGGTTTTTGGGATACCGCGGGTGCGATTTTATCCCGGCCGAAACGTAAATATGCTTAAAACCATCTCGGAAGCGTAAGCTTTCTTTGGAGGTAACGCGCGCATAGGTACGCCCTGTAACTTTCGAGCGCATAGCCCGACAGACGCACACCGATGACAGACAGAATGACAGACAGAATGACAGACAGACAGACAGATCGACCGATTTATATATATATATAAAAACTCTTACTATCTGTTTTTATATTTTTTGCTAATTTACTTTCATAATCTATCTTCCCTTTCTTAATCAATCTTTTTGTTATTTTTTGCTGTCTTTTAAAGTTTTCCCAACCCTCTATCCTCCCATTAGATTTGGCTACCTTATATGCCCTTGTTTTTAGTCGAATACTATCCTTAATTTCTTTCCTTAGCCACGGATGGCTGTCTTTTCTTTTACACCCTTTTCTTCTCAGTGGAATATATATTTTTTGGAAGTTGAAAAATAACTCCTTAAATGTACACCACTGATCATGTATCGTCTTACTCTTTAATCTATTTTCCCAATCCACTCTACTCAATTCCGCTCTCATACCTTCATAGTCTCCTTTATTCAAGCTTAGCATGCTTGTTTGAGATCCAACCTTCTCACCCTCTAATTGAATATGGAATTCAACCATGTTATGGTCACTCATTCCAAGGAGATCCTTTACCATGTCATTTTTAATTAATCCTGTCTCGTTACACAGGACCAGATCTAAGGTTGCTTGCCCCCTGGTCGGTTCAGTTACATACTGCTCAAGAAACCCATCCCTAATACACTCAATGAACTCATCCTCAAGGCAGCCCTGCCCAATTTGATTCACCCGTCTTGACCTGGACCCGAATTCACCTACAACTGCTAAGGTATGGAAACACTGGTATCGTACCTGCAGCAACTTCCTCTGGGTGTGTGGTGAGAATGTTCCTGATAAATTAGAGATACATGCCAAATATGTATCTCCTCATGTGTTTGACTACATCGAAGGCTGTGTAGAATATGACTCCTCTATCCTAATATTACAGCGACTATATGTTAAGGCCCCAAACAAATTTTTTGCTGGTCATCTATTGGCCACAACTCAACAACAACACGGAGAATCACTTGACGAATTCCTTCAAAAGCTTTGCAGGCTCAGCAAGGATTGTAACCTTAAAGCTGTCACAGCTGAGCAGTACCAGAAGGAGCTAATTCGCGATTCCTTTATTAATGGATTTACGTCTCCCTTCATATGCCAGCGTCTGTTGGAGAATAAAACCCTCAAGTTACAGGCTGCCTATGACCAGGCGTGTTCCCTGGACTTAGCAAAGAGGAATGCAGATACCTAACATTTACCTCGTGCACAGGCTGCAGCTATCACTTTTAATGACTCCTTCGATAGATCTCGGGCGGAAGCCCTCACTGATGATGACTCTAACCTAGCCGATGACAACCCTACCCTAAGAGCCTTCACTGATGACGACCCTGCCCTAGCGGCATCTTGGCAATCTGGAAGGAAGTCTTTCTTCTGTGGAGGTGCCTTCCATTATAGGAAATTTTGTCCTGCTCATAACGCAACCTGCAATCATTGCAGCAAGAAAGGCCACCTTTCTAAGGTATGCCAGTCAAGAGCCTCTGTTAGTAAGAAAGGCCCCTTTTCTAAGGTATACCGGTCGAGAGCTCCTGTTAGTTTTGCAGCTAGTATCTATAAAACTGCTCCTCCCCCAAGAGCCACTACTAAGGTTATAGCTGCTATCTATGAAACTGCTCCTCCCCCAAGAACCACTACTAAGGTTACAGCTGTCAAGGGTAAAATTGCCCCTCCTCAAATCACAGCTGTTTTTCGCCAAAGTCTGTCGCATGCATCCACAAAGGTTTTGGTAAATGGACACATTCTGAGTGCACTAATCGACTCATGCAGCTCTGACAGCTTCATTAGTTAGCAGGCTGTCAGTAAGTTAAAACTGCGTATTTACCCCTCGGACAGGGAAATTGCAATGGCTCTGACGACACTGACCACCAACTCTTCCGGCTTTTGTCTTGTTGACCTTATTCTCAATGGCTACACTTATTTCTCCACCCGGCTCGGGGTGCTCAAAAACCTATGCAGTGATGTGCTCCTGGGACAGGATTTCCAGAACCAACACAAAAGACTCACTTTCGAGTTTGGAGGGACAAAGTCGGAGCTTACTATTTCCAAAGTACCGTTTTGTGCACTTTCGGCGGCTTCGATCGACAAGCACTCCTTGTTTGCCAATCTTTCCCCCTGATGTAAGCCCACAGCAACTAAATCATGACGTTTCAGTCAAGATGATCGATCCTTTATCGAGGCAGAAATCTCTCGCCTTATAGCTGACGGTATCATTGAGCCATGTTCATCTCCCTGGTGGGTTCAAGTCGTCGTTGTTAAAAATCCTCTGAAGCAACACAAGAAACGTCTTTGCATGGATTACTCGCAAACTATTAACCAGTATACCGACCTGGATGCCTACCCCCTACCGCGCATCGATGACATGGTCAATAACCTTGCCAACTACAAGGTATTTTCAACTTTTGATTTAAAGAGCGCATACCATCAAGTACCGTTAAAGGACTCTGACAAAAAGTATACAGCCTTTGAGGCCAATGGTTGGCTTTACCAGTTTTGTCGCCTTCCATTTGGGGTCACCAATGGGGTGGCCGTCTTTCAATGGGCAATGGATAGCCTAGTCAAACAGGAGAACTTAACGGACACTTTTCGATATCTAGGTAATATCACCATTGCTGGTCATGGCCAAAAGGAGCTTGATGCCAACCTCCAGAAATTTCTTGACATTCTCCGTCGTCGCAACTTAACCTTAAATGAGTCCAAATCTGTGAAATCAGTACCATCAGTCAACATCCTTGGCTACTGGGTAGGCAATGGTGTCATCAAACCAGACCCAGAGCGACTTCGTCCGCTTCAGGAGCTCCCTCCCCCTACGAATCTTGGCTCTCTTCGTTGGGCACTCGGCATGTTCGGCTATTATGCGAAGTGGATAACCCACTTCTCCGACAAGATCCAGTCCCTGCTTCACGCGAAGTCATTTCCGTTGGAGGCAACAGCTATTTCAGCTTTCAATCTCCTCAAGCAACAACTGGAAAAAGCCACGCTTCGCTCCATTGATGAAAATCTCCCTTTTGTGGTCGAGTGCGATGCATCGGAGGTGGCAATCTCGGCTACCTTGAATCAAGGTGGTCGACCCGTTGCATTTCTGTCCAGAATGTTGCAGGGTAGTGAGATCCATTATCCTCCTGTCGAGAAGGAGGCTACTGCCATCATTGAAGCTGTACGTCAATGGAGTCATTTTCTCGCTCGGCGCCATTTCACACTTATAACTGATCAGCGCTCCGTGGCCTTTATGCTGGATAACCGGAACCACACTAAGATCAAGAATAACAAAATACAACTCTGGAGGATGGAATTGGCCACCTTTGGATAAACCATACATTATCGACCCGGCAAAGAGAAGGTGGCCCCGCATACCTTCACGCGGGCATTCTGCTCTTCTATGTCAACTTCGACTCTTGCGGATCTTCACACTGACTTATGCCATCCTGGCGTTACCCATATGCTGCACTTTGTGCAATCTAAAAATCTCCCATTTTCTACGGAAGATGTGAAGAGAACATGCTCCTCCTGTAGAACTTGTGCGGAATTAAAACCGCAATTCTTCCGTCCATCGGATGGCTCGCTCATACACACTATGCAGCCTATGCAGCGACTCAGCATTGACTTTAAAGGGCCATTGCCTTCCTCAACGCTTACTTACTATGGTGGACGAATATTCACGCTTTCCCTTTGCTTTCCCCTGTCCCAATATGCTTAATTCCACAGTGATCAAATGCCTCGATCAAGTCTTTTCCATTTGCGGTACGGCCAATTTCATCCACTCTGATCGGGGTCCCTCCTTCATGTCAAGCGAGCTCCAAAGTTATCTTTCCCAACGGGGAATTGCCGTAACATCCCATCGGTAATGGACAGGTTGAGAGATACAACGATATCATTTGGAACGCTGTTCATCTTGCACTGAGGTCACGCAACCTACCAGACCAGCAGTGGGAAACTGTGCTCCCTGAAGTGTTGCATTCCATCAGGTCTCTTCTTTCTATGTCCACCAATATCACGCCTCATGAGCGATTCTTCAGGTTCCAGCATCACTCCACACATGGGACATCCCTACCATCATGGTTGGCAGCTCCCGGCCCCGTGCTGCTCTGAAGATTCATCTGATCTGCCAAAAACGATCCCCTCGTCGACGAGGTGGAGCTAACAAACGTTAATTCCACTTACGCACATGTGCGGTACCCTGATGGCCGGGAGTCCACCGTTTCACTCAGAGATCTGGCTCCCTGTCCAACCGGTCCCACAGACCCAAATGATAGAGGGTCCCACAGTAATGATGCCGACACTCTGCGCTCCTTTGAAGATGACACCCTACCTGGGACATCAAGAGATCTGCCGGCTACTCCACCGGATCAACTCAGGGAGCCGAGCGCTCCCCATGGGATGGCCACCCGAAGCCAGGAAGCCAGTCAATCCCCGGCTACCAAACAAAATGAAGCCAGCTCAGCGCCTGTGGGGACCCGCACCCGGAGTCATGATTTCCCCAGTCTCCCTCAAGTTGATCAAGGCGACACGGGCCCTATTGACCTACCAGTACAGATTAAGCGACCCAGGGACCCAGACACGGTCCGGGGAGACGTGCCTTCCAGCCACAAGCGAAGGGCTAAATGACTGCGGCTATTCGTGGTCTGGCTAATCCGTTAAAAGAAAGTCTTCAGACTTCCAAATATATAGGGAGGGAGAAGGTTATGAATCTTATGATCCATGAAGAAAGACTCATGAAATAACACTGGACGGCCAGCTGGTGGCACCGTCCAAGGAGTATAAATACTCGGGCGTGGGCCCAGCTTCCCCAGGACATTTTGTAAACAGGAACTAGTGAAAGATAACTAGACCTCCATGTTTTGATACAAGTTGATTAAAGCCTTGCTTTATACTTGAACCAAGTGCGTAGTGAGTTTTATTACGTCAAGGGGTGAGCCATTTAGGAATGAGATGAGGAGGAATTTCTTCACCCAGAGAGTGATGAACCTGTGGAATTCTCTACCACACAGGGCAGTTGAGGCCAATTCATTAAATATATTCAAGAAGGAGTTGGATATATTTCTTGAGGCTAAAGGGATCAAGGGATATGGGGAGAAAGCAGGGGCAAGGTACTGAATTTGGATGATCAGCCGTGATCTCATTAAATGGCAGAGCGGGCTCGAGGGGCCAAATGGCCTACTCCTGCTCCTATCTTCTATGTGGCTATGTTTCTATATTTCAGATGAATACTTGGCTAGAGGAATGGTGCAAGGGGGAGGGATTCAAATTCCTGGGACATTGGAATCGGTTCTGGGGGAGGTTGCACCAGTACAAACTGAATGGTTTGCACCTGTGCAGAACCGGGACTGATGTCCTAGGGGGACTGTTTGCTAGTGCTGTTGGAGAGGGTTTAAACTAAAATGGCAGGGGGTTGGGAACCTGTGCAGTGAGACAGAGGAAATGGAAGCAAGGATAGAAACAAAAGACAGGAAGGAGAAAAGCAAAAGTGGAAGGCAGAGAAATCAAGGGTGTAAATCAAACAGGGCTACAGTAAATAATAATAATTATAAAAGGACTTAGAGTGTTAAAAAAACAAGCCTGAAGGCTTTGTGTCTTAATGCGAGGAGCATTCGTAATAAGGCGGATGAATTAGCTGTGCAAATAGATAAAAACGGATCTGATATAATTGGGATTACGGAGACATGGCTCCAGGGTGACCAAGGCTGGGAATTCAACATCCAGGGTTATTCAATATTCAGGAAAGACAGGCAAAAAGGAAAAGGAGGTGGGGTAGCATTGCTGGTTAAAGAGGAGATTAACACAATATTAAGGAAGGATATTAGCTCTGATGATGTGGAATCTGTATGGGTAGAGCTGAGAAATACCATGGGGCAGAAAACATTAGTGGGAGTTGTATACAGACCCGCAAACAGTAATGCTGAGGTTGGGGATGGCATTAAATGGGAAATTAGAGATGTGTGCAATAAGGGCACAGCAGTTATCATGGGTGACTTTAATCCAAATATAGATTGAGCTAACCAAATTAGAAACAATACTGTGGAGGAGGAATTCCTAGAGTGTATACGGGATGGTTTCCTGGACCAATATGTTGAGGAACCAACTAGAGATCAGGCCATCTTAGACTGGGTATTATGTAATGAGAAAGGATTAAAGAGGAACCTTGTTGTGCGAGGCCCCTTGGGAAGGAGCGATCATAATATGATAGAATTCATTAAGATGGAGAGTGAACTAGTTGACTCAGAGACTAGGGTCCTGAATTTAAATAAAAGAAACTACGATGGGATGAGGCGCGAATTGGTTAGGATGGATTGGGGAATGTTACTTAAAGGGCTGACGATGGATAGGCAATGGCAAACATTTAAAGATTGTATGGATGAACGACAGAATTTTTTCATCCCTGTTTGGCATAAAAATAAAACAAAAAAGATGACTCAACCGTGGCAAATAAGGAAAATTAGGGATAGCATAAGATCCAAGGAGAGAACATATAAATTGGCCAGATAATGCAGCAAACCTGAGGATTGGGAGCTGTTTAAGATTCAGCAAAGGAGGACAAAGGGATTAATTAAGAGGGGGGAATGAGAATATGAGAGTAAGCTTGCAGGGAACATAAAAACTGACTGTAAAAGATTCTATAGATATGTGAAGAGAAAAAGATTGGCGAAGTCAAGCATAGGTCCCTTGCAGTCAGAATCAGGGGAATTTATAATGGGGAACAAAGAAATGGCTGACCAATTAAATACATACTTTGGTTCTGTCTTCACAAAGGAGGACACAAATAACCTCCCAGAGATGTCGGGGAACATAGGGTCTAATGAGAGGGAGGAATTGAATGAAATCAGCATTTGTAGGGAAATGGTGTTCGGGAAATTGACGGGATTGAAGGCCGATAAATCCCCAGGGCCTGATAATCTACATCCTAGGGTATTTAAGGAAGTGGCCCTAGAAATAGTAGATGCATTGCTGGTCATCTTCCAAAATTCTATAGATTCTGGAACAGTTTCCATGGATTGGAGGGTAGCTAATGAAACTCCACTATTTAAGAAGGTGGTAGAGAGAAAATAGGGAATTATAGACCAGTAAGCCTGACATCAGTAGTGGGGAAAATGCTAGAGTCCATTATAAAAGATGTAATAGCAGAGCACTTGGAAAACAGTGACAGGATCGGACAAAGTCAACATAGATTTACAAAAGGTAAATCATGCTTGACTAATCTATTGGAATTTTTTGAGGATGTAACTGGTAGGATAGATAAGGGAGAACCAGTAGATGTGGTGTATTTGGACATTCAGAAGGCTTTCGATAAGGTCCCGCATAAGAGATTAGCGTGCAAAGTTAAAGGACATGGGATTGGGGGTAAGGTACTGACATGGATAGAGAACTGGTTGGCAGACAGGAAGCAAAGAGTTGAAATAAACGGGTCTTTTTCCGAGTGTCAGGCAGTGACTAGTGGGGTACCGCAGGGATCGGTGCTAGGACCCTAGCTATTCACAATATATATTAATGATCTAGATGAGGGAACTAGATGTAATATCTCCAGGTTTGCAGATGACACAAAGCTGGGTGGGCATGTGTGTTGTGAGGAGGATGCAGAGAAACTCCAGTATGATTTGGACAGTTTGGGTGATTGGGCAGATGCATGACAGATGCAGTATAATATGGATAAATGCGAGGTTATCCACTTTGGTGGCAAAAACAGGAAGGCAGATTATTATCTGAACGGCAATAGATTGGGAAAAGGGGAATTGCAACGAGGCCTGGGTGTCCTTGTGCACCAGTGGCTGAAGGTAAGCATGCAGGTGCAGCAGGCGGTTAAGAAGGCAAATAGTATGTTGGCCTTCATAGCGAGAGGATTCGAGTACAGGAGCAAGGATGTCTTGCTGCAGTTGTACAGGGCCTTGGTGAGACCGCACCTTGAGTATTGTGTGCAGTTTTGGTCACCTTATCTGAGGAAGGATGTTCTTGCCATGGAGGGAGTGCAGCGAAGATTCACCAGGCTGATGCCTGAGGTGGCAGGAATGACGTATGAGGAGTCGTTGTGTCGATTAGGCTTATATTCGCTAGAGTTTAGAAGAATGAGAGGGGATCTCATTGAAACTTATAAAAATCTAACAGGACTAGACAGACTAGATGCAGGAAGGATGTTCCCGATGGTGGGGGAGTCCAGAACCAGGGGTCACAGTCTAAAGATAAGGGGTAAGCCATTTAGGACTGAGATGAGGAATTTCTTCACCCAGAGAGTGGTGAACCTGTGGCATTTTCTACCACAGAAGTCAGTTGAGGCCAATTCATTAAATATATTCAAGAAGGTGTTAGATATATTTCTTAAGGCGAAAGGGATCAAGGGATATGGGGAGAAAGCAGGGACAGGGTACCGAATTTGGATGATCAGCCATGATCTCATTAAATGGCGGAACAGGCTCGAGGGGCCGAATGGCCTACTCCTGCTCCTATCTTCTATGTTTCTATATGCGAGGTTGTTGATTTCTGTTAGCATTCGTATTCAAAAGGTTCGAGGCCCGGCCCATTGTCTTGGCCTGCACTGAAACTGGTTAATCGGTGGCCATGGTCTCAGGTGGACAATGTAACCCCTGAAGGTTCATGAATATGCGAATGTTCTTGTATCTTCCCTAGACTGAAAACCTTTGTATGGCAATTCAGCCGCAATGTCTGACTTAACCCTTTATTGCCCAGCTCTTTTTGCGGGCTGTGCACTTCTGGGTTTTTATATTTCATAGTCCAATATTTTTACCGTTGGGGGGGTGGGGGGTGGAGGACTCGATCCTACAGCTGCATATCAGATTTGTGAAGATCAGTGATGCGCTGTAAGGCCATGGATAAGCTATCTGTCATCTCGTTTAAGACGTTGGCATCCAATTTCTGCGCAGCCGTGGTCATGGCCTGCGTGGACTCATTTGAGAGCCGTGCTTGAAGCTCCATGGAGGTGGCCTCTCTCTCCATGGCAGACATTCTTGCAATTCCCTGCACCACCAATCCACTAGCGATCAATGGACTCCTCTATCCTCTCTGTTATTATGGAGTGTGTGTTTGTCAGTACCTGGCCAAATTGCTGATGCACCTCTAGCATTTCCTTTCTCAACAATGGCCCCCAGTGTTCAGCATCTGTGTCCAGCTGAGCATAACTTGGGCAGGATTGTGCCCCCCGACGTGAACTCTCCACAGCTGTCCTTGTCACCAGTGTCTGCTCATGCTCATTTGTGAAGTGTGACTCACCAGGTGAAACACCAACTGTCTAATTGGACCCACTGAAGAGCGCATATCTGCGCTGGTGCATGGCTGTACGTCCTGTGACCGTTGTAAGGTGTTTGGTTTCCTCATCCTTACAAGGGTTCTTTGACTCTGGGTTTTACAGGAACAACATGGTAGACGACACAAAGGTTTAGGTTCAACCCAAAACTGTTAGTTTATTAAAACCAACAAAACACAGACAAAAACCTGATGAGATTTGACTGAAACTCACAATCGCCCATACGGCCGATCATTACCATTGTGGATTGTAGGCCTGGATCGGAGATGACCTGTCCCCATCTTCCTTTATCTGACTGCAGCTGCCTACACAGCGCAAACCCCTTGTAGAGTCAACTGATACTTACAATCACCCATCTGGCTGGTCGTGGCCGACATCGATTGCAGGCTGGGAGCTGGAGATGACCGTCTTCCCTTCCTTCTTACACCTGGCTGTAATCAGAGCTAGCTTCTGGGAGAGAGAGAGCTTCCAAGAGAGCTTCTGAGTGGAAGAGAGCTTCCCAGAGAGAGCTTCCGAGCAAAAGAGAGTTTCCCAGAGAGAGCCTCCGAGCGAAAGAGAGCTTCCGAGAGAGCTTCCGAGCGAAAGAGGGAGCTGTGGGCGTGGTTCCTTCTTATAGTTCGCTTAGTCACCTGGCCCCATGTTGGGCTTCCCCCAACCAGTTTCGGTTGTCGGTTTGCTGAACTGTCCGACATTCACACCTCGTCAACCTGTAATTCAATCACCGGAGGTGTACAGCGTTGTGAGATTGAAGATAACTCCTTATTTCCTCTCCCGCTTTCTGTAACGCATATTCAATGTGATTTCTATTACTGTTGATGGGCGGTTTGGCTGATTGTCTGCTCAGGACTCGTGTATCTTCCTTTCATGTCAGGAAGTCGATCGTGACCCCATTGTTTCAGTTAAACTCAGAGCATTGTCCAGATGTTAATTTTTCCCATCGAAACCAATCATAATTCAAGGCCTCACAGTTCAATGTCAAAGTCCTTTTCACAGTTATTCATGAGCCAAATCTTTCATTGTCCAGTATCAATGTGTTCTCCAAGAACTGCAGACTTTAATGACTGGCACCTTTTATGTGCCTCGAAGTTTAACCATTTCATGCCCTTACCACTGGGCCAAACAGGCTTTCAGCATTTTAAAATCTACACCGTGCACCCTCAGAAGGAATGAGGGCCTCTGAGGAATCGTCCTCACGGACGTCCTGCATCTCTTGCTGTATGTGTGAAGGCCCTGGAAGACAAAAGAAAGGGATATGATTTAGTCGTGGCAAAGTCACAATCTTGACAATCACCATATTCAGTCCTCTCATAGTTCAGTCGTTGATGAAATTAATTCAGCATATGTGTGTCAGAGTTATTTGTAACTCTGTCACCTGCTGTCTGTGCATTCCCTGTCTCTCCATCTCTGATTGACAGGGACGTAGATGTGCCACTTATCTCCATTGCCTCCTTCTCTGCATCTGTGAGCTGGACTATTTGTGGTGGGCCAACTCTAGTCCTCTCCCTCTCCCTTGTGTTTTGTGCTCTCTTCTCCTACAAGGGGCAAAAAACCAGACCTGTGAGTGAGTGAAGGTGAGGTATTCACCCGATGGGTGCAGTGCATTCGGTGAGGGTGACTATCACCAGATGCATCACATTGCATACGGACAGGAGTGAGTGTCAATGATGGATGGATAAATGGGGAGGTGCTGAATTCATAGAAAGTGAAGGCGGGGTGGTGCTGAGAATTGAGTGGGTCTGATGAGTGATGTGATGGCGAACGCTTAGCAAGACAGAGTGAAAGGGGCGGGGGCTTAAAGCACAGGAAGCATTTAAATCAGAAAATACTCACTTTTCCTGACCTGGTTAGGTTATTAAACCACTTCCTACACGGCATCCATGACCTAGGTACAGCACTCCTGCTGCTCCCCTCCTCAGCTACCCCCAACCACTCCATGGTGAGAGCAGCAGGTTTCTTCCTCCCATTGCTGGGGAAATGTATGCCCCTCCTACTCCTGACTGCAGCCAGCAGTAATTTTTTTAAATTTTTTTATTCATTGATGGGATGTGGGTGTCGCTGGCTGGCTAGGCCTGCATTTAGTGCCCATCCATAATTGCCCTTGAGAAGATGGTGGTGAGCCGCCTTCTTGAACCGCTGCAGTCCATATGGTGTAGGTACACCCACAATGCGGTTAGGAAGCGAGTTCCAGGATTTTGGCCCAGCGACAGTGAAGGAACGGCGATACAGGTCCAAGTCAGGATGGTGTGTGGCTTGGAGGGGAACTTGTAGGTGGTGATGTTCCCATGCGTCTGCTGCCCTTGTCCTTCTAAGTGGTAGAGGTCGCGGGTTTGGAAGGTGCTGTTGAAGGAGCTTTGGCGAGTTGCTGCAGTGCATCTTGTAGATGGTACACACTGCAGCCACAGTGCGCCGGTGGTGGAGGGAGTGAATGTTGAAGGTGGTGGATGGAGTGCCAATCAAGCGGGCTGCTTTATCCTGAATGGTGTCGAGCTTCTTGAGTGTTGTTGGAGCTGCACTCATCCAGGCAAGTGGAGAGTATTCCATCACACTCCTGACTTGTGCCTTGTAGATGGTGGAAAGGCCTTGGGGAGTCAGGAGGTGAGACACTCGCCGCAGAATTCCCAGCCTCTGGCCTGCTCTTGTAGCCACAGTATTTATATGGCTGGTCCAGTTCAGTTTCTGATCAATGGTAACCCCCAGGATGTTGATAGTGGGGGATTCAGCAATGGTAATGCCATTGAATGTCAAGGGGAGATGGTTAGAGTCTCGCTTGTTGGAGATGGTCATTGCCTGGCACTTGTGTGGTGCGAATGTTACATGCCACTTGTCAGCCCAAGGCTGAATGTTGTCCAGGTCTTGCTGCATATGGACACATACTGCATCAGTATCTGACGAGTCTCGAATGGTGCTGAACAGTGTGCAATCATCAGCGAACATCCCCACTTCTGACCTTATGATGGAGGGAAGGTCATTGATGAAACAGCTGAAGATGGTTGGGCACAGGACACTGCCCTGAGGAACTCCTGCAGTGATGTCATGTGATTGAGATGAATGACCTCCAACAACCACAGCCAACTTCCTTTGTGCTAGGTATGATTCCAACCAATGGAGAGTTTTCCCCTTGATTCCCATTGACTTCAGTTTTGCGAGGGCTCCTTGATGCCACACTCGATCAAATGCTGCCTTGATGTCAAGGGCAGTCACTCTCACCTCACCTCTGGAATTCAGCTCCTTTGTCCATGTTTGGACCAAGGCTGTAATGAGGTCAGGAGCTGAGTGGCCCTGGCAGAACCCAAACTGGGCGTCAGTTAGCAGGTTATTGCTGAGTAAGTGCCGCTTGATAGCACTGTCGACGACACCTTCCATCACTTTGCTGATGATTGAGAGTAGACTGATGGGATGGTAATTGGCCGGGTCGGATTTGTCCTGCTTTTTGTAGACAGGACATACTTGGGCAATTTTCCACATTGCCGGGTAGATGCCAGTGTTGTAGCTGTACTGGAACAGCTTGGCTAGGGGCGCAGCTAGTTCTGGAGCACAAGTCTTCAGTACTATTGCCGGAATGTTGTCAGGGCCCATAGCCTTTGCAGTATCCAGTGTCTTCAGCCATTTCTTGACATCACGTGGAGTGAATTGAATGGGTTGAAGACTGACATCTGTGATGCTGGGGACCTCAGGAGGAGGCCGAGATGGATCATCCACTCGGCACTTCTGGCTGAAGATAGTTGCAAATGCTTCAGCCTTGTCTTTTGCACTCACGTGCTGGGCTCCACCATCATTGAGGATGGGGATATTTTTGGAGCCTCCTCCTCCTGTTAACTGTTTAATTGTCCACCACCACTCACGACTGGATGTGGCAGGACTGCAGAGCTTTGATTTGATCCAATGGTTGTGAGATCACTTAGCTCTGTCTATCACATGTTGCTTCCGTTGTTTGGCATGCAAGTAGTCCTGTGTTGTAGCCTCACCAGGTTGACACCTCATTTTTCGGTATGCCTGGTGCTGTTCCCGGCATGCTCTCCTGCACTCTTCATTAAACCAGGGTTGATCTCCCGGCTTGATGGTAATGGTAGAGTGAGGGATATGCCGGGCCATGAGGTTACAGATTGTGGTTGAATACAATTCTGCTGCTGCTGATGGCCCACAGCGCCTCATGGATGCCCAGTTTTGAGTTGCCAGATCTGTTCAAAATCTGTCCCATTTAGCAGCAAGGAGTCATTGAATCTAGGTGCTGCCCTTGCTCTGTGTCCACCGTCCATCCTGAACACCTCCAATTTACATTAGAGCACTCTCCCTTTAAACACACCTGTGATTACGTCATGCGGGTGCGCGTCACACCCGCTGCGCAGCTTGAAGACGGCAAACTCGGAAGTCAAAATGAAATGGTACGATTGAGTTGAGAACGCAGATTTCGACCCGCTCAGTTGAATTCTGGGTTTCCCCCACACAATCCCTGCACAGAAGCCGCCTTCAGATTAATATCAGGGCCTGCGTGTCTGAGTTGAAGAGACACGCTTTCCCTGCTCACACAGGTCCCAGATCCCCGATCCCCTGGAGAGGGCACCACGCTGTTTTGACTCCCTAATTACCGCAAGTTGCAGTGTAAAAGCCTGTGGACACGTGCAAGTGTAGTGAATGCCGGGCTTGCTGTGCACAAATTGAAAGAAAAAGACTTGCATTTATATAGCACCTTTCATGACTACCAGACGTCCCAAAGCGCTTTACAGACAATGAAATACTTTTGAAATGTAGTCACTGTTGTAATGCAGGAAACGCGGCAGCCAATTTGCGCACAGCAAGCTCCCACAAACAGCAATGTGATAATGACCAGATAATCTGTTTTTGTTATGTTGGTTGAGGGATAAATATTGGCCCCAGGACACCAGGAATAACTCCCCTGCTCTTCTTCAAAATAGTGCCATGGGACCTTTTACATCCACCTGAGAGTGCGAACGCGACCTCGGTTTAACATTTCATCTGAAAGATGGCACCTCCAACAGTGCAACACTCCCTCAGCACTGCACTGGAGTATCAGCCTAGATTTTTTGTGCTCACGTCCCTGGAGTGGGGCTATGAACCCACAACCTTCTAACTAAGAGGTAGAGGGTGCTACCCACTGAGCCACAGCTGACACGAATGGATGGCTACATTTCCTCCATTACAACAGTGACTAAACTTCAAAAGTAATTCATTGGCTGTAAAGGGCTAACAAGGCAAGGGAATACACAACAAATGGTAAGATACTGAGAAGTGTAGTGGAACAGAGGAACCTTGGAGTGCATGTCCACAGATCTCTGAAGGTAGCAGGACAGGTAGATAAGGTGGTTAAGAAGGCATACGGGATACTTTCCTTTTTTAGCTGAGGCATAGAATATAAGAGCAGGGAGGATATGCTAGAACTGTATAAAACACTAGTTAGGCCACAGCTAGAGAGCTACAGTTCTGGTCACCACATTACAGGAAAGATGTGATTGTACTAGAGAGGGTACAGAGGAGATTTACGAGGATTTAATTGAGGTGTATAAAATTATGAGGGGCCTAGATAGAGTGGTTAGGAAGGACCTATTTTACTTAGCACAGAGGTCAATAACCAGGGGGCATAGATTTTAAATAATTGGTAGAAGGATTAGAGGGGCATTGAGGAGAACTTCTTTTACCCAGAGGGTAGTGGGGGTCTGAAACTCACTACCTGAAAGGGTGGTAGAGTCAGAAACCCTCATTGCATTTAAAAAGTACTTGGATATGCACTTGAAGTGCCATAACCCACAGGGCTATGGACCAAGAGCTGGAAAATAGGATTAGGCTGGATAGCCGAATGGCCTTCTTCTGTGCTGTAAATTTCTACAAGGGTTCTGACTTAATAAACCATCAGTTCCACCATCGAAACAGCTCGGCAGGAGTCCTTCAGTACATCCCCAAGCGTGTCAAGATTTATAATCATTTCCTGCATACACCATGAAGCTTTCTGAGAAGGAAGAAGTGGAGGAGAAAGATGAAGACGTGGATGAACCACCAGAGGAAGCAGGGAACGAGCATGACCCGGCAGTGCTATGAGCATCCAGGGCTGAAAGGCAGCAAATTATTGATGTGAGATTCTCTTGAACCACCTCTCCCCTCCCCAGAGGACCAACAGTCCCTCCTTCCATCCCACCCAGTCCTAACAGCCACAACATCGATGTTCATGTTACATCATTAAGATTAAGACAACCAACAGCAATATCAAAACAACACATTCACATTCACTACTCCAAAATACTACAAAAAAACAGAAAATGCTGGAAATACGCAGGTCAGGCAGCATCTGTGGAGAGAGAAACAGAGTTAACGTTTCAGGTTGATGACCTTCCGTCAGAACTGAGAAAAGTTAGAGATGTAACAGATTTTAAGCAAGTACAGGAAACTTTGTGTTATCCGGAGGCTAAATGTCCAGCAAGCTCGAGCCACCGGCAAAAATCTGGAGCCATTTTGTTAGGTTTTTTTTCTTCTCGTGACTTTTTTTTCTTCTCGTGACTTTTTTTTCAACAGTCAGGCTCTGCAAAGTCTCTGTAGCTTAGCAACAGCTTCAGAGAGACACTTCCAAGGTACGGGCCAACTGTTTAGAAGCTGTTGCTAAGCAACAGTGTTTGTTGTCAGATATGGAGATGAAAAGCCCCATATGCTTCAACATTAACGCTGGTGTGTCCGGCAGTTTTGAGGGAACGGCAACAGCTCGGTCCCATCGGTGCCGGATAGCACAAAGTTTCCTGTACAGGGAAAGGGCGGAGTGGAGGAAAGAACAAAAGGGAAGGTCTGTGATAGGTTGGGAGTGGAGTAGGAGTGGGTCTGTCACTTTAATTCTCCGCTCCACTCTCCCTCTGACCTCTCGGTCCTTGGCCTCTTATACTGTTCTAATGAAGATCAACATAAGCTCGAGGAACAGCACCTCATCTTTCGATTAGGCTCTTTACAACCTTCCGGACTCAACATCGAGTTCAACAATTTCAGATCATAACCTCTGCCCCCATTTTTTCCAGACAGCAGCTGTTGATGATTCTGCTATTCCCATTTGTGTTGTGTCGGTACCTTTCTACCTAGACACAATTAGAACTCAGAACCCAGAGATTCAAACATGAAGTGCTTTATTCAGGAAGGAAAGGAAAGTTCTGGAGAGTTCTGAACAAAGAGAGCTAAGCTTAACCAAGAGAGCTAAACTTAACCAAGAGAACACCCAACCATTTATCTGCTGTGACAGCGCCACCACACGTGGGAGGAGAACACACAATACATAATATATTCCTCCCCTCTTAAATGAAAGGTCCACATTATTCCTCAACAGGTAAGTTACTTTCAATGCACTCAACTAACCAAGGGTAGAGGTAGACTGCCTCAAACCCTGACTTTACCCTGGGGTTTATTCTGCCCCAGTCTTGTGGGTAAGTCACTAAGCCTACAGATCTAAGTGTCTTGGAGGCTGCCGCTCTCTGACAGGATACAGGTGGTCCTCGCTGGCTTCCACAGCAGTAGGCATTGACACAGACCTAGATAGAGAAGGTGCCTGTGTCAGTCAAAAGTCAGGAGTTTGCACAGGTGGAACAGTCTCTATGACTTCCTGTGTTGGAGAAGAGCACTGTGGCAAAGGATGCCGGTTTGCGGTATCATCCGGAAACAGTTCAGGCCAACCAGCCGTTGGAGCCTCTGTGGCTGTCTCTGCTCTTACCAACAGTTGATCTGTGTGTCTTCTACAGACGACATCCTCAGCAGTCTCAACCATGTAAGACACAGGGCCAGTCTGCGCGATCACTGTAGCAGGAACCCATTTGGCCCAGTGTTGTAGTTTCGAGCTAGGACGTGCTCTCCAGGGTGAAACCGTCCCTCCTTGGCTCTTTTCTCTCTCTTTTCAACTTGAGTTTGTTGTTGGCAATGGACAACCTGTTCTGCCCTTGGAGGTTTGTTTAAGTCAAAACTTGTCCGCAACTGCCTCTTCATCATGAGCGAAGCGGGGAAAGTTTTGGTTGTGGCATGTGGCTCGTTCCTGTAGGACAACAGGAAGCTGTTCAGACGTTGGTGGATTGAGCCCTGACCTTGCGATGCCTTCAAGGCGTGCTTCAAAGTTTGCACGAACCTTTCTGCCAGGCCGTTAGTAGAGGGATGATAGGGCGCAGACCTGTTGTGTTGGACACCATTCACATGCAGGAAGGTTGTAAACTCCTGTGATACAAATTGTGGACCGTTGTCACTTATGAGTTGTTCCGGTGAGCCATAACGGCTGAACATCTCACCAAGTTTCTCAATTGTTTTCTCTGCCGTGGTAGACCTCATCACAGCGACCTCCGGCCACTTGCTACGAGCGTCCACAACCACCATAAACATCTTCTCTTCGAAAGGACCGGCAAAGTCCACATGTACTCACTGCCACACTTCTGCAGGCCAATCCCAGGGGTGTAGGGTTGCCAGCTGTGGAACATTCCGGACCCTTTGACATGGGGAACATGTTTTGGCTTTCTCCTCAATATTTCCATTGAGACCTGGCCACCAGAAGTAGCTTCTTGCCATTTCCTTCATCCGAACGATCCCACTGTGGCCTGTATGAAGTTGTTGCAGTATATGTTACCTCAGAGGTGGCGGAATGATGACGCGGCGTCCCCAAAGAAGACAACCTGCCTGGACGGAGAGCTCATTTCTTTTTGAAACGTAAGGTTTCAAACTAGGAGAATCTCCTATAGCTCTCGCTCGAATGACATCATCCATTACCTCAGACAGGACTGGATCGTTGCGGGTGTACCTTTGCACCGGAACTGCCGTGACAGGTGCTCCCTCCACTTGTCAAAAGTAGAAGATGTCTATCTGACGAGGCTCTGGGGGGGTAACAGGCAAGGGTAGCCTCGAGAGACCGTCTGCATTGCCGTGCAAGTCTGATTTGCGATATTTGATGTCGTATGTGTGTCCTGACAACAGTAAAGCCTACCTTTGCATCCTGCTTGCAGCAAGAGATGAAATTCCGGTGTGGGGCCCGAAGATTGAAGTCAATGGACGGTGGTCCGTCAGGAGTGTGAACCTTCTCCCAAACAGGTACTGATGAAATTTTCGAATTCCAAAAACGATTCCCAAGGCCTCGCGCTCAATCTGCGCATAGTTACTCTCGGCCTTGTTCAAGGTGCGTGCTGTGAAGGCGATAGGTTTCTCTTCACCAGAAGGCATGGTGTGGGATATGACTGCTCCCATACCATATGGTGATGCATCACATGCTAGCTGCATGGGTAGCTTTGGGTCGAAGTGCGTCAGGACCTCCGATTTCAGCAATGCTTTCTTTGCTTGGGCGAAAGCTTCGTTGCACAGCTCAGTCCATTTCCATGTTTTGCCTTGACATAGCAACTGATGTAACGGCTTCAGCAATGTTGCTAAGTCTGGAATAAACTTCCCATAGTAGTTAAGTAGCCCCAGAAATGAACGTAACTGGCTCACATTCTGGGGTGCTGGGGCCTCCACGATCGCCTTGACCTTTGACGGCGCCTTATGCAGGCCAGTAGCATCAATCACATGCCCCAGGTACTCAACTGAAGACTGAAATAATTCACATTTGTCTTTACGAACTCTGAGTCCGTACTCTTTCAGTCGTTGTAGTGTCGCATCCAAGTTCAGAAGATGATCCTCCTCATTTGTGCCAGTGACAAGGATGTCATCCAGGTAGCACTGGACTCCTGGCAGTCCACTCACAATCTAATCCATTGCCCTTTGGAACAGAGCAGGGGCCGACGTAATTCCAAATGGAAGGCGGCAGTACCTGTATAGCCCCTTGTGTGTCACAATTGTCAGCAGCTCCTTTGATTTGTCATCGACATGCATTTGTAGATAAGCCTGGCATAAGTCTATTTTGCTGAACTTTTGGCCTCCCGCCAGGCCCGTAAAAAGATCATCAATGAGGGGAAGAGGGTACTGTTCCACAGACAGCACCGGGTTAATAGTCACTTTAAAATCCCCGCAGATTCGAACAGATCCATCCTTTTTCAGGACAGGAACAATGGGTGTGGCCCATTTGCTCACGCTCACAGGCTCCAGGACTCCATTCTCGACTAAGGCCTCCAAGTTAGCCTCAACTTTTGGCCTAATTGCATAGGGTACAGGTCGGGCTTTGTGAAACTTCGGCTTGCTGTCAGGTTTAATGTCCAGTCTCACGCTGATCTTTTTCATGCTCCCAAGTTCCCCATTGAAGAGTTCTGCATGTTTGTTTAACACTGCAGTCAGACCTGACTCCCCTTTTGACATCATGCGGACTGCAGGCCAGTCCAGCGTGATTTTCTCTAGCCACGCACGTCCCAATAGCGATGGGTAATTTCCCTTTACCACATATAGTGGCAGTTTCGCAGTCTGTCCATTCAATTTAACTGTCACCTCAATGGCGCCTCTCATGGCCACAGGTTCACCGGTATACGTCTTTAGTACAATGTTTGTTGGCTGAAGGGTAAGATGCTTTAGCATTTTTTGTGGACAGTGTCTGAAACAAGGGACACAGCCGCGCCTGTGTCCACCTCCATCCACACTGATTGTCCCTCCACCAGTGGTGACACCCAGTAGCCATTTGAACCACCTGCAACCGTCAGTATGTGCACCTCTTCCTCCTCAGAGGTTTCGCTCCCCTCTGTTTTGCTTGTTTCATCTTACTGCACTGAATGAACACTCTTTTTCCTCTCTTGTCCAAATACAGACATTTTGTTTTCATGCTTCCCAGCTCTGTCTGTTCTTTTTTTACCTCTACAGGCACGTTCAATGTGACCTTTTTTGCCACAATTTTGGCATTCCAGCGCCGTACACCAGCAGTCATTAGCATGATGGCCCATTTTCCCACAACGGTAACACGTGCCGCTCCACGCACCTTTAGGCTCAGATGACACCTTGTGAACTCTCCCTGTTGAACTCAACTGGTGAGCCTCCTTTTCCGCCATCTCCATGGAGACACTAACTTCAATGGCCTTTTCAAGAGTAAGGTTGTCCTCAGTAAGAAGGTGCTTCTGTGTGGCTGCACTTTGCAGACCACACACAAGTCTGTCTCTAATGGTGTCATTCAGCACCTCCTTGAACTCGCAGTGTTCTGACAAACTTTTTAAAGCAACAATAAACATCGTCACTGATTCCCCCTCCTCTTGATTCATTTTGTGAAATCTAAATCGCTCAGCAATAACCAGAGGTTTTGGTGAAAAATGTGCTCCAAGAATTTCCACTAGTTGCTTATATGTTTTAGTTCCTGGCTTATCTGGCTGCACAAGGCTGCAAAGTAAATTGACTGTCTTCGGCCCCATTACACTCAAAAAGTTAGGCACGACCTTTTCGTTTGCCACCACATTCGCCAATACAAAATAGTCAAAACGTTCCGTATAAGCGCTCCATTGCTCCACATTTTCATCAAAATCACCGATGTTTCCTAATATAGTAGCCATCTCACGTTTCAAATTAAAATTTCTGTTTACTCACTGCACCCGTAATGTTAATGTGATGCTGCAACCTCTGTTCCGAGTGTTTTGTAGTCGAAAACAAGAAAGTTCCCACAACGCAGATTCAACCGATCCTCGTCACCACATTGTTGTGTCGGTACCTTTCTACCTAGACACAATTAGAACTCAGAACCCAAAGGTTCAAAGATGAAGTGCTTTATTCAGGAAGGAAAGGAAAATTCTGGAGAGTTCCGAACAAAGAGAGCTAAACTTAACCAAGAGAACACCCAACCATTTATCTGCTGTGACAGCACCACCACAGGTGGGAGGAGAACACACAATGCATAACAATTTGCACCTCCTCTCGACCCATCTTTTGTTTCTTGCCACATTACCATCTCTTTTTGCCTCGCAGTATCATCCCTTTTGTCTTTTAATCTCTTCTGCCTTCCGCCCTATCACAGAGAAGCCTTTTGTTCTTTCCTCACCTCCCCCTTTCCCTGTCGCTGCACTTGCTTAAAACCTGTTATATCTCTCACTTTCAGTTCTGACCAAAGGTCAACGGCCTGAAACAAAGGCCGCGATTTTCCCTACCTGGGCAGGTCCCATGCCCTCAGGGTCCATGGTGGGCCACGACCCATTGCTGCCTGCATCCCGCTGCAAAAAAACTTTCCCGTAATGAGGCTTGTTAAGCCCACCCAGAGCATTACCCAGCCCAATTAAAAGCGGCGGGTCTGGTGCCAGTATATTTAAAGGGGCCATGGCCACAATGCATTTGAAGATTCATCTAGGAGTGTGGAAGCCACAGTGACTGCTTGTAGTGAACATGAGTTCACAGAGGCAGTGGGCTGCTCCAAGATTCTCTGATGATTCTCTCCATGTGCTTGTGGAGGGAGTCCGAGAATGCAGGGAGGTTCTCTTCCCCGCCAGTGGCCGCAAGCGACCTCCCCAGGAGATGAAGGCAACCTGTCTCCAGATAGTGCAGGTGGTGACCAGCAGGTGTGTGGTCATGAGGACCTGGCTACAATGCTGCAAATGTTTCAATGATCTTGTAAGATCAGGAAAGGTGAGTACAAAACCACACTCACCTTCATCCTGCTGTGCCACTCATCACATCCCCATCACTTTGCCTTCCCTACCCTACTCCTGCAAATCCTTACTCACACAACTTACCTTGGGCCTCCACCCATCCCTCTCTATCTACATTATCAAATCCCCATCTTACTAACCACCCTTCACACTCACCCTCATCCTAGTGCAATCGTCCCAACTAACAACACACAAGGAGGCGACTTGGCATTGCCACTCCACTCGATCATAGTCACCCTCTACACATGTAACCCTTCCATCCCTTACACTCATTCCATCACTCTAACTCAACCTCCTCTTTCCCTCCTTTCAGGAAAAGAGCACCCACAACACAAGGGAGATGCAGAGAATGGGAGAAGGCACGGCATCCCTAGCAATCCTCACCAGAGCGGAGGAGGATGCCCTGGAGATCTCTGGAGCGGGCAATCAGCCGGCAGTGGGGGGAATGGAGGGAGGGGTTCATCACAATAATGAGGGACAAATTCATTATAGTCTAGGAATGGCTGGTAACTTTTGAAAAGTTTGAGAATTAGCGCCAGGTGCTAATGTTTCAGACTGCATGCAAAATTCAGTCTCGTTGCACAAAGAAAGGATTGGCGTGCTAAATCAAGCACTATTGGCCTAGCTCAGTGCTGTTAAACTCGAAGCGCTGACCAATATCAGGGGCAGTCTCATCACAAGTTATCATTGCCAAAGGTTCTTTCCAGTTTTAAAGGGGATTCAATTCAAGATCAGCCATTCAATAAGATCATGGCTGATCTTCTACCACAACTCCACTTTCCTGAACTATCCCCATATGCCTTGATTCCCCTAATATTCAAAAATCTATCGATCTCTGTCTTGAATATACTCAATGACTGAGCCTCCACAGCCGTCTGGGGTAGAGAATTTCAAAGATTCACCACCCTCTGAGTGAAGAAATTTCTCCTCATCTCAGTCCAAAATGGCCGACCCCTTATTCTGAGACTGTGACCCCTGGTTCTAGACTCCCCAGACTGGAGAAACATCCTCCCTGCATCTACCCTGTCAAGCCTTGTAAGAATTTTGTATGTTTCAATGAGATCGCCTCTCATTCTTCTAAACTCTAGAGAATATAAGCCTAGTCCACTCAATCTCTCCTCATACGACAATCCTCCCATCCCAGGATTAAATCTGGTGAACCTTCGTTGCACTCCCTCTATGGCAAGTATATCCTTTCTTTGGTAAGGAGACCAAAACTGTACACAATACTCCAGGTGTGGTTTCACCAGTGCCCTATATAATTGCAGTAAGACATCTTTGCTCTTATACTCAAATCCTCTTGTAATAAAGGCCAACATACCATTTGCTTTCCTAATTGTTTGCTGTACCTGCATGTTAACTTTCAGTGATTCGTGTACAAGGACACTCAGGTCCCTCTGAACACTAACATTTCCCAATATCTCACCATTTAAAAAATAATCTGCTTTTCTATTTTTCCTACCAAAGTGAATAACTTCACATTTCTTCTCATTATATTCTATTTGCCATGTTCTTGCCCACTCACTTAGCCTGTCTATATCCCCATGAAGCCTTTTTGCATCCTCCTCACAACTAACATTCCCACCTAGCTTTGCATCATCAGCAAACTTGGATATATTACATTTGGTCCCCTCATCCAAATCATTGATATAGATTGTGAATAGCTGAGGCCCAAACACTGATCCTTGCAGTACCCCACCAGTTACAGCCTGCCAACCCGAAAATGACCTGTTTATTCCTACTCTGTTTTGTGTCTGTTAACCAATCCTCAATCCATGCTAGTATATTACCTCCAATCCCATGAGCCCTAATTTTGTTAAATAATCTCTTGTGTGGCACCTTATTTAATGCCTTCTGAAAATCCATATACACCACATCCGCTGGGTCCCCCTTATCTATTCTGCTAGTTACAACCTCAAAAAACTCTAACAGATTCATCATAAATCCATGTTGACTCTGTCCAACCCTATTATTATTTTCTAAATGCCCTGTTAGCATGTCCTTAAAAATAGATTCTAGCATTTTCCCTACTACTGATGTCAGATTAACTGGTCTGTAGTTCCCCGTTTTCTCTCTCCCTCCTTTCTTAAATAGTGGGATTACATTTGCCACCTTCCAATCCGCGGGAACCATTCTAGAATCTATGGAATTTTGGAAGATGACAACCAATGCATCCACCATCTCTGTAGCCACCTCTTTCAAAACCCTAGGATGTAGGCCATCACGTCCAGGGGATTTATCGGCTTTCAGTCCCATTAATTTCACCAATAGAATTTTTTTACTCATACTAATTTCTTTCAGTCCCTCATTCTCACTAGATCGTTGGTTCTCCAATATTTCTGGAAGGTTTTTTGCATCTTCTTCCGTGAAGACAGCCACAAAGTATTTGTTTAATTGCTCTGCCATTTCCTTATTCCCCATTATAATTTCTCCTGTCTCAATCTGTAAGGGACCCACATATACTTTCACTAATCTTTTCCTTTTTACGTACCTATAGAAGCTTTTACAGTCTGTTTTATGTCTTTCTCTAGTTTACTCTTATATTCTATTTTCCCTTTCTTTATCAATTTCTTGGTCCTCCTTTGCTGAATTCTAAAATTCTCCCAATCCTTTTGGCAACATTATAAGCCTCTTCCTTTGACCTAATACTTTCTTTAACTTAATGGAGTATCCCAATCTACCTTAGCCAACTTGCCACTCATACCTATGTAGTTTGCTTTGTTTAGCTGTAAGACCCTAGTTTTGGATTTAACTAAATCACTTTCGAACTTAATATTATGGTCACTCTTCCCGAAAGGCCCCTTTACTGCAAGGTTATTAATTAACCCTTTCTCATTGCACAATACTAGATGTAAAATAGCCTGTTTCCTAGTTGGTTCCTCAACATACTGATCTAGAAAACTATCTTGTATACATTCCATGTATTTGTCCTCCACACTCTTATTGCAAATTTGGTTTGCCCAGTCTGTATGTAGATTAAAGTCTTCCATGATTACTGTATTACCCTTGCTACATGCGCCTCTAACTTCCTGATTTATACTCTGCCCTACATTACAACTACTGTTTGGGGGCTGATAAATAACTCCCACTAATGTTTTCTGCCCCTTGCTGTTTCTTAGCTCCACCCAAACTGATTCTACTTCTTGATTTTCGCAGCTAAGATTCTTTATCACTACTGTCTTTATCCCATCCTTTATTATCTGGGCTACCCCTCCTCCTTTTCCATTTTGCCTATCGCTTCTAAAAGCGAAATATCCTGGAATATTTAGTTCCCAACCTTGGTCACTTTGCAACCATGTCTCCGTAATGGCTATTAGATCAAACCTATTCATTTCTATCTGCGCACAGGTGGGGGACAAGCCAACACTCAACCATTGTCTGAGCTAGAGACTCGAGTGCTGCAGATTATTGGGTACCAGGTGGTGGGTGCCGTGGCCACCAGCGACGTCACCTTGTGGACAACAACAGTATGTTCATCCCTACTCCTTCTCACATCCCACTTCCCCCTCACCCCACAAGCATGGCTCTCATTATATGAGTGCTGGGCAGGAGTGTTAGGGTTGAGGAGGGGTATCATGAGCCAGTTAGAGGGCTGATAACCCTTGTCTCTGACCAGCCAGCCATGAGCTTGACGTGGTGGCTGGAAGAGTGCTAGCACAGGATGAAGGCATCATGGCTGCTAATAGCAGGCATTCACATTGAGTATTTGCTGTTTGTAGTCGCACACCAACTGCACATTAAGTGAGTGGTAGCCTTTGCAGTTACGGAAGATCTCAGGATTATTATGTGGTACCTGCAAGGCCATGTGGATGCAGTCAATGGCGCCCTGCACCATGGGGAAATCCCGCTATCCTGGCAAAGCCACATGAACTTGCGTCCTGTTTCTCTCTGTTGATGGGGAAGGAAATGTAATCCCTTCTCCTACTGTAGAGAGCCTCTATGACCTCCCGGATGCGGCAATGGACAGCAAATTGCAAGATGTTAGCTATGTCTCCTGTTGTAGACTGGAAGGATCCACTGGTGAAGAAATTGAGGGCAAAGGTGACCTTGACTGCCACTGGGAGAGCCATGGTCGCCCTGATCTGAGGCTCAAGGTCTGGTTGCAGGAGGTGGCAGAGTTCTGTGACCACCACCTTGCTGAAGCAGAGCCTTCTAATTCACTGCTCCTCACTTAATTGGAGGTAGGAGAAGCTCTCGGAATACCCTCAGAGTGTAAGGCCTCCTGTTGAGAGCCCTCATGACCCTTCTGCTCCATCTGCCCACATTTTGCAATCTGTCTTGCTGGAACTCCTTACCTAACAGCACTGTGGGAATACCTTCACCACACGGACTGCAGCTGTTCAAGAAAGTGGCTCGTGGCTCATCACCACCTTCTCGAGGGCTATTAGGGATGTGCAATAAAATCTGGCCTTGCCAGCGACGCCCACATCCCATAAAACAAATTTAAAAATAAATAAAACCTAGACATGCACCATTTTTTAAAAATGGTCCTTGGAAACTTCATTAAAATTTTCCCTTCTCCAATGCATGAAACAGCAAATTATATCAATTTATCTTATCAATTCCAATTTCAGAAACAAATGATGCCCAGGGTTGGTGGTTTTACTTTGGAGACAAAAGTGCTTGCAATTACTTTTAGAGGTAAGTCACATATTTCCCCCCACCAAGCACTCTGCCTCGGAAGATAACAAATGACCCTGAGCGGGTCAAGGCCGAGCTTCTGAAAGACAAAGCCTTAGTCTAAATTCTCAACATGCTGTGACATTTGATGTCTGCCGATACCTGCAGATAACGTGTTAACATAAGAACATAAGAACATAAGAAGTAGGAGCAGGAGTAGGCCATACGGCCCCTCGGGCCTGCTCCGCCATTCAATAGGATCATGGCTGATCCGAACCTAGACTCACGTCCACTTCCCTGCCTGCTCCCCGTAACCCCTAATTCCCTTATCAGCTAGGAAACTGTCTATCTCCGTTTTAAATTTATTTAATGTCGCAGCTTCCACAGCTCTCTGAGGTAACAAATTCCATAGATTTACTACCCTCTGAGTGAAGAAGGTTCTCCTCATCTCAGTTTTGAAAGGGCAGCCCCTTATTCTAAGATTATGCCCCCTAGTTCTAGTCTCACCCATCAGTGGAAACATCCTCCCCGCATCCACCCAATCAAGCCTCCTCACAATCTTATATGTTTCGATGAGATCGCCTCTCATTCTTCTGAATTCCAATGAGTAGAGGCCCAACCTACTCAACCTTTCCTCATAAGTCAACCCCCTCATCTCCGGAATCAACCGAGTGAACCTTCTCTGAACTGCCTCGAGAGCAAGTATATCTTTTCTTAAATATAGAAACCAAAACTGTACGCAGTATTCCAGGTGTGGCCTCACTAGCACCCTGTATAACTGAAGCAAGACTTCCCTGCTTTTATACTCCATTCCCCTTGCAATAAAAGCCAAGATTCCATTGGCCTTCCTGATCACCTGCTGTACCTGCATACTAACCTTCTGTGTTTCATGCACCAGGACCCCCAGATCCCTTTGTACTGTAGCACTTTGCAGTTTCTCTCCATTTAGATAATAACTTGCTCTTTGATTTTTTCTGCCAAAGTGCATAACCTCACACTTTTCAATATTATATTCCATCTGCCAAATTTCTGCCCACTCACTTAGCCTGTCTATGTCCTTTTGCAGGTTTTTTATGTCCTCCTCACTCACTGCTTTTCCTCCCATCTTTGTATCGTCGGCAAACTTGGATATGTTGCACTTGGTCCCCTCCTCCAAATCGTTAATATATATTGTAAAGAGTTGGGGTCCCAGCACTGACCCCTGTGGAACACCACTAGTTACTGATTGCCAACCCGAGAATGAACCATTTATCCCAACTCTCTGTTTTCTGTTAGATAGCCAATCTTCCACCCATGCCAGTATATTACCCCCAATCCCGTGATTTTTTATCTTGTGCAGTAATCTTTTAAATGCTAAAAATGACTGGATCTCTCACTACGCCATCAACTTTCATGTGGTCCTATGGTCCCCTGTTTGAAAGAAAAGGAAAACAGAGAATCCATTGTGGCTCTTCTTGAGAGCACACGGGTTAATTTGTCAAATCATGTTTTTCTTCTGTCACCATGGGGAAATATCCACTCAAATTAAGAAACTTCAAATTTAATAATGCCCAATATATATATTTACATTCAACAATACAAAAAGTTGTTGCTTGATGAATTAAAAACAGCTGTCAGTGGAAAGGGTTAACTTCTTTGCATGTTTATAAGAAGATATTGTCTGACGCACTTGTGTCACTTCACATTAATTTTTTTTAAACTTTGCACAATGAAAGAGAACCAAACTTCATTTTACACTTTTTCAAAGTCTTTGTACCTTTGAAACTTGCACAAAGATTTTATAAAACTTTTTTTCATTCTTAGGGATTGAAAATCCACTAAACCAGCAAAAATCATTAGTAACATCACTAATAACTTTAAATAAAACATTCTCATCAGGGAAAACAGCATTTTTTCCCCAAATTAAACTCAATTATTTTAAAGCATTTAGCGTTATTTAAGAGGTGTCCAACCTCAAGATTTGCCAGATTGTTGTCACAGAGAAAACAGGAGATCATTCTTTTTCTTTGGTCACTCTTTTTACTGACCACAGTCAATCACAAGGGTTCTGTCAATTTACTAACAGCTATCACATCACAATACAACCAAGATTATTAAACAAGTAGAATCACCTCAAATGTCCAAACCTTTAGAGACACCAAACCACATCAGTTACACTCAACATTAACTTCTTATCCACTTCAAATAATTAAACATTTAAAAAGTTCAAAACTGCCAATTTTATATATGTGAAAGTCTCATGACTGGAACTAGACACCTCTGCACAATTACAATAACTCACTGTGGCCACCATGAAGTCTACTTTTCACAATTTAATAGGTTAGTTAACATCAATAATTCCAATTTAATTCAGACCATTATCTTATTAACTAAACACAATAGAGAAGAGATAAAATTATCAAAATAGCACATGCTTACAAAACACCAGTAATTTCGGTCATCTTTCCTTTTTTTCTTTCTTTAAGAGCCTTTCCAAGTGGCTGCAAAATATGAATATACCTGAAGAAAATATTAGTCTTCACAGCTAAGAAAATCTTTGTAACATTCCTACACAAAAGGGTTAATGGTGGAGCTTCCCACAGTTTGTGGGCTGTGAAACTTTCACACAGGCTTTTAAAGACAGAATTGTTCCCTTTCTCCTCCTTTATTCCATCATAGATTAATTTAGTGCTTTTTCTCTCAACCCAATTTACAATTTCTGATTGCTTCTTACTTGTCAAAATATTTGGGGCTGGGGGGGAGGAGTCAATCACAATAGTAGGTCTCAGACTTGCAGCAACCAAAGTAAGAAAACAGTGCTTTGTAAATGTTCAAATTGATTTAAAACAAGAGCACGTGTCTTTAATTTAAACTGCAGAAACCAATAGCAAGTTTTAGCTGTAATCCAATTAAAACAAGCTGCTTTGAAGAAGTTTAAATTGATTTACTACCAGCAACTGTAACTTGTAGTTCTTCAAGGCTACATCTTATCTTTTTTTTTAAACAAACTCCCTCTGCTTTTCATAGTTGCACAAGTAAACTTCAGTCAAAATAAATCCACACCAGCATCTTTAACTTAAAATGTAAATTACAAAGTTTTCCCCAATTCTGGGTGCACAATCTTAAATTGAAATGAATTTAATAACCATATTCACATTTCCATGCACCTTATAGATATTGATCCTTTTACTGGGGTATGAACTCAAAGTGCCAATTTTTTATGTGAGCCCAAGGAACGTTCACATAGTTTAAATCAGTTCAAAACCAAAAACATGACTCAAAGTATCTCAAAAACAATACACGTGAATTACATACTTAGAGAAACAATAAACAAACTTAAAACAGCATATGTTTGTAGAAAAGACATTGATTAAAATGCTTAAAATATTTCCAACATCAAAGACAAAACTACAGAGGGTTAACCTGCTTTCAGCTCTGTTACTCTTTTGAAGATCAGCAAACTTCCACACATTCGCACACACTTTCACACAGGGACACCCAGGGAATGTTAGAGAACCCCAAGTCAATTCCTGCTGCGTCCTTTTTTACTACTTGTATGGGTCTCATCACTGCTTGGGGAGTTTGGTGTATGTCAGGAGGTCCTGGTTCCGGATCCTGGTCCTCCCGCTCCCTGTCTCGGTTGTACTCATACTGGCTAACAGCCTCCGCTAGTTTACTAGAGTTTACGGGGGTGATTTTCTGACACTGGAGGAGGCGGGTTTGGAGTCGGGAAAGGCAGGAAAATTAGAATCAATGAGGTCGGGTTCAAAACCCGTCTCCAACCCGCCTCCGTGGGATTTTGGAGGTCAGGAAACGCTCCCGCCTTCAACTGGCCATTGCGTTAATTAACGTCTGCAAATGCTTGTTAAGGGCCTCCCTAAGCCTATTTTGAGAGGCCCTCGTGAATTTCCCATCATTTCGGCGTGATTCACACAACTTCTGAACCATGCCAGGTAAAGCTGGCGGGTTGACTCGGAGGTGACCTCCTCACTGCTGCAGGTCTAACAAGACCTCGTTTACTGCAGCAAGGATTACTTGCAGGTGCCAGACCTTGGCTTTAAAAGGTCTCTGAGCACTTTTAGAAGACCTTCCGAAGTCAGAGGTGCTACAGCTTGACTCCATCAACTGTGGGACCTCCTGGGAAGATCCTCGCCCCACTTACAATGAGCGCCTCCCCAGAGGAGGCATCTGTAAGCAGAATGGGAAACATTCATTTCTTTTCACCTTGGGCCTCAGATGAGGTGAGGACCATCCAGGGCAGCAGCAGAACCAGACAGCTCAGCAGCAACAGCAGCAGGAGCCCCAACCTCCTGCTCAGCCAGCTGATGCTGCACAGGGCAGAAGGCGCCAGTGCATCGAGACACCTCGCCGCAGGAGATACCCCCCATAGAGGGTTTACAGACAAAGGATGAGCGACCACAACATGAGTGAGCAGCAGTGCCAAAGGAGGCTGAGACTTTCGCTTGAGGTTGTCCGAGAGATCTGCGGCCTGCTGCAGCAAGGCCTGGTACCCAGAGGAACAGGTGGACACCCCTTACCAGTGGCTGTCAAAGTCACCACCGCACTCAACTTCTTTGCCTCAGGCTCCTTCCAGGGATCATCAACAGACATCAGCGGCATCTCCCAGTCAGCCGCCCACAAGTGTATCACCCACGTTACCAATACCCTTTTTGATAAGTCCCACAATTACATCCAGTTCACAAAGGATCAAGCAAGTATAACCGCCCGTTCAGTTGGATTCGCAAATATGGCAGGCATGCCAATGGTGCATGGCGTCTTAGACTGCACACATGTGGCCCTTAGGGCACGCCATCACAAACCAGCTCTCTTTGTCAACCGAAAGGGCTTCCACTCCCTCAACGTACAGCTGGTGTGTAGCCACAAGAAGGAGTTCTTGCATGTTTGCGCCATGTACCCTGGCAGTTGCCATGATTCTTTCATCCTGCGGCACTCTAATGTTCCTTGTTAGATCCGTGTATCTTAATGTTGTGTCCTTCAATAATCAGACAACAGACTGCAGGGAACGATTCAACAGGTGGTTACTGAATGAGGGTTACTCTAGAACTAACTATACAGATCACTACTCAGGGTTTATATACAGGTGTGGTCACTGCCGGTACTACAGTATACAGGAGCTGTAAAAAGTAGTTCTCCCCTTAAAGGTAAATACATTACAATTCCTCCCCTTTTAGATTAACAGTACCATAACACTCATTTAACAATTAAATATCAAACTAATTACAATTAACACTTTTAACATGCAACATTAGCTGAAAATAGTCTATTTATAAATTCAGTCCTTGGGGAGGCTTCCTGATCCTTTCTGGATAGCGCCTTTCCCGAGTGTCTTGCTCTTGGTGCGGAGGCGATTCTGGCCCCCTGTCGTCGGTTTGTTCATCAGCTTCCGATGCTACTGTTTCTGGGGTAGATGCTACCTGTACGTCGGGTTCATCACCAGGTACGTATGGGCGAGGCATGGGGTTGACTTGTTCCTGTGACTCTAGGATCTGACAGCATGGCGTCTCACGATGCTCTCCCCAAGCTCCACTGTGTACATTAGTGGGCCCTGCCGTGTGCATATCGTTCCTGGCTGCCATTTTTCTGTTCGGTAGTCGTGGGCCAAGACTGGTTGCCCTACATTGAAGCTCCTTGTCGGCTTCTCATGGATGTGCTGGAATTGCTTACTCTCAACATCTCTTCATACATTTGGTCTGAGCAAATCCAGGCGAGATCTTAACCTTCGGTTAAAGAACATCATGGCTGGGGCCTGGTTGGTGACTGCATGTGTCGCATTCCGGTAGGCGAACAGGAAATTGTCCACCTTGTGCTGCAGAGGAACGTTGTCATTGTACGTAGTCTTTATTGCCTTCTTAAAGGTTTGTACGAACCTCTCAGCCAATCCATTTGTGGCTGGATGATACGGGGCAGATGTGTAATGCCTTACCCCATTCCTTTACATAAATCTTCGAAACTCTTCGGACACAAACTGTGGTCCGTTACCAGACAAATCTGCTCTGGCAAGCCGTTCCTGGCAAAAATGGTCCGTAGGACTGCAATAGTTTTCTCCGTGGTGGTGGAGGACATTTTGATCATCTCAGGCCATTTCGAGTGCGCATCCACGGCTATTAAAAACATTGAGTCCATGAATGGACCAGCAAAATCAATATGCACCTGTTGCCATCGAGATGAGGGCCTCTCCCATGGGTGTAGAGGGGCATGTGGTGGTGCATTTTGGACCTTCTGTCATCCTGAGCAGCTCTTTGTCAGGTCCTCGATTTGCTGATCGATCCCCGGCCACCACACATAAGCCCGAGCAAGGCTTTTCATTTTCACCCCTCCCAGATGACCTTCGTGAAGCTCATTGATCACTCTCTCCCTTAACTTGGGTGGAATTACCACTCGGGATCCACACATCAAGGTCCCCTGGCATACTGACAGCTATTTTCTTCTGGATGAGAATGCTGGCAACAGTGAGTCGCCATGTGCTGGCCATCCCCTCACCGTCAAATCATATACCCGAGACAGTGTCGGGTCATTTCGGGTCTCCTTCTCTATACCAGCGTTAGTTACTGGCAAGCATTCAATTATAGTCAAATGAAATATTTCGACAGGATCCACTGCTGGTGCTTCCTCCGCAGTAGGCAGTGGCAGGCGTGATAGCCCATCAGCGTTTCCATGCTGTTTCGTGCCCTTATACTCGATTTCATATTGGGGCGCCCCTAGAAAAAGGGACCATCTTTGTAGCCGTTGCGCAGTCATCACCGGAATGCCCTTCTTTGGATTAAAGATGGAGACAAGTGGTTGGTGGTCGGTCAGCAAGGTGAACTTCTGCCCGTGCAGATAGTGATTGAACTTTTTCACTCCCCACACTAGGCTGAGGGCCTCCCTGTCAATCTGGGCGTAGTTACGCTTGGCTGAGGTTAGTGATCGTGATGCAAAGTCTATTGGCCTCTCTGAGCCGTCCGAGAATTTGTGCGACAGCACCGCACCAATGCCGTAGGGTGACGCCTCACATGCCAACCGAATTGGTAATGCCGGGTTGTAATGGGCCAATACCTCTTTCGATGTGATTAGTGTTTTGCTCTTCTGGAAAGCTCGCCTACATTCATCACTCCACTTCCATGGCACCCCAGTTTGCAGTAGGGTGTTCAGTGGGTGTTGTATTGTAGACAAATTTGGCAAGAACTTATGGTAGTAGTTTACCAGCCCGAGGAACGACCTCAGTTGTGAAACATTTTCCGGTGCTGGATCCTTGACTACTGCCTCAATCTTCTCTGGGGACTTATGTAACCCCTCTTTATCGATAACGTGGCCACAATACGAGATCTGTTTTCTAAAAAACTCGCATTTGGGGCGGTTAGCTCGGAGCCCATATTCCTGCAATCTAGTGAGCACCTGCTCCAGGTTGGCAAGGTGATCACTGCCATTTTCGCCCGTGACCTGGATGTCGTCCAAGTAACACTGGGTCCCTGGGATCCCTTGCAGGACTTGTTCCATTGCCCTCTGCCAAATAGCCGGAGCTGATGCTACCCCGAATACCAGCCGGTTGTATTGGTAGAGACCTTTATGGGTGTTGATTGTGAGGTGTTTTTTTGATGCTTCGTCTACCTCCATTTGCAGATACGCCTGGGCCAGATCAATCGTAGTGAAGCGTTTCCCTCCAGATAGCGAGGCGAAAATATCTTCAATCTGTGGAAGTGGATATTGTACGGTGTGAAGGACCGGGTTCACTGTTACTTTAAAGTCCCCACAGATGCGAACCTTCCTTGGCTCCCCAAGCGTGCTGCTCAATGACTTTTTCATCACAGGGACGATCGCTGTCATGCCTTTTAGTGTTCCGAGTCCTTGCTGGAACACTTCTTTCACGTCAGTTAGGATCTTTGACAGTCGCCCAGGTGTGATGTCGTCATCCTTTTTGTCAGCCACAGTCAGTGCCTGTATGGAATGCCAATCTAGCTGTATCTTCCGGATCCATTCACGTCCTAGTAGTGGTGGTCCTCCATCTGGCAATACATATAGGTCATTTTTTGGTGTTTCCTTGCCGTTAAATATAACGTTCACCCTTATTTTTCCTTTGGGGAAGACTTTTTGCCCCGTGTACGTCTTCAAGACAATCTTTGTATCTCTCAAGGGTATATGTGAGAATAGCCGCTTGTTGTCCCTTCAGTTTATGACTGTTAGGGCTGATCCTGTGTCCAATTCCATTTTCACTTGGACTCCTGCTATCTTGAGCGTGACCCAGATAGTTTGGTGATCCTCCGTTTTGATCATATTATATAGTTTCAGACAACCCAGCTCCTTGCTTCCGGAGTCTGTATCACTCTTCTGTTCGTCTGAACTATTCTCCGTCACCTTATGTACCTTCTTGTACTTCTCCTGTGGAGATTTCTTGCTGCTGGTTTTCTTTCCTGACCTGCAGACTCTTGTTATGTGTCCTACTTTTCCACACTGTCTGCACACTTTGTCCTTGAACCAGCAATCATTATGGTCATGTGTTGTTCTGCCGCAGTGATAGCACTTCACTGTTCCATATGACATTTCATTTGTGCCATATTCTTGCGGTCTCCGTTGTATCTCTGCAGCGCCCCGTGCTGCTGCTTCGTGTGATACTGCAATGCTGAAAGCCTTGTCCAGCGTAAGATCCTTTTCTGATAGAAGCCATTGCAGGGTTCCTTTTCTTTGAAGCCCACACACAAACTTGTCCCTTAAAGTATCTGCTAGTCCCGTTCCAAACTGGCAGTGTTTCGATATCTTGCACAGTTCCGTTAAATACTCAGCATTACTTTCATCTTTATGCTGGTTCCTTTTGTGAAACTTAAATCTTTCTGCTATCAGCAGCGGTGTGGGGTTTAAGTGGTCCTGTAGGGTTGACACTATGTTTTCAAAATCCTTTTCTACTGGCTTCTCTGAGGTTACTAGGTTTCGCAGTAAGCCATACGTTTTTGCACCCATTGAATTCAACAATACCAGCGCTTTCTTGTCATCTGGCACGTCATTCGCCTTGCAGTATACTTCTATGCGTTCGACATATGTCGTCCAATCTTCGACTTCATTGTCGAACGCTGTGATACTGCCACTCTTCGGCATTTTTGGGTGTGGTTAGACTGGCTTAAAATGGCGTCTCCCGCGCTTTCCTTTCTTCCCCGCTGCAGCTTAAAATGGCATCTCCCGCGCTTTCCTTTCTTCCCCGCTGCGGCTTAAAATGGTGTCTCCCGCGCTGCTGCCAACGCCGCTCTCGGCGGTCCTCGTGGCAAATGGCGACACCCTGTGGGTTTCGTGCGCTGCTCCTGCGCTGCTGCCAATGCCGCTCTGCGGTCCTCATGGCAATGACAGCGCCTCGTGTTTTCCTGCGCGCCTCTATCCCCCATTGACGCTGCTCAGTCCTGAACACTGGCTGCGCCCTGTGCGCTCTGCCCCCTCCCTCTCCCCCGTCGATGCTGCTCGGCCTTTTTCTGTGCCGCTCGGTCGGGCTCTAGCCCGCAGCTGTCCGGGAAGGGTCTGTGCAGTACCTGTTGCCAGCCCGTTTTGCTGGACCACCGTGACTGGAAAGCCAAGTCTGGCTCTTGACAGCCTCCCCTGTGATGCTCAAATCTCCGCTAGATGACTGGGCGGTTGCCCGTGGTCGACGCCCGTGCTTCTGGACTCGACCTTCTTCCACTGTTCTCCAGGAGCGAATCCCTGGGAGGTGATGCAGAGTTGCAGGTAGGTTCAAACTTGCTCGTCGCCACTGTTAGATCCATGTATCTTAATGTTGTGTCCTTCAATAATCAGACAACAGACTGCAGGGAACGATTCAACAGGTGTTTACTGAATGAGGGTTACTCTAGAACTAACTATACAGATCACTACTCAGGGTTTATATACAGGTGTGGTCACTGCCGGTACTACAGTATACAGGAGCTGTAAACAGTAGTTCTCCCCTTAAAGGTACATACATTACATTCCTCTGCTTTTCAATCCACCAAACCAACTTAACGGTTGGCTCCTTGGTGACAAAGGCTATCCCCTGAAGAACTGGCTAATCAGTATTTGTATGGAAATAGTGTTAGAGAAATTGACGGGATTGAAGGCCGCCAAATCCCCAGGGCCTGATAATCTACATCCTAGGGTACTTAAGGAAGTGGCCCTAGAAACATTAGATGCATTGCTGGTCATCTTCCAATATTCTATAGATCTGGACTAGTTCCCATGGATTGGAGGGTAGCTAAGGTAACCCCCCTATTTAAAAAAGGTGGTAGAGAGAAAATGGGGAATTATAGACCGGTAAGCCTGACATCGGTAGTGGGGAAAATGCTAGAGTCCATTATAAAAGATGTAATAGCAGAGACTTGGAAAAAAGTGACAGGATCGGACAAAGTTAACATGGATTTACAAAAGGTAAATCATGCTTGACTAAACTACTGGAATTTTTTGAGGATGTAACTGATAGAATAGATAAGGGAGAACCAGTGGATGTGATGCATTTGGACTTTCAGAAGGCTTTCGATAAGGTCCCACATAAGAGATTGGCGTGCAAAGTTAAAGCACATGGGATTGGCGGTAAGGTACTGACTTGGATAGAGAGCTAGTTGGCAGACAGGAAGCAAAGAGTTGGACTAAACGGGTCTTTTTCCGAGTGGCAGGCAGTGACTAGTGGGGTACCGCAGGGATCGGTACTAGGACCCCAGCTATTCACAATATATATTAATGATCTAGACGAGGGAACTAGGTGTAATATCTCCAAGTTTGCAGACGACACAAAGCTGGGTGGGTGTGAGTGTTGTGAGGAGGATGCAGAGAAGCTCCAGTATGATTTGGAGAGGCTGGGTGATTGGGCAGATGCATGGCGGATGCAGTATAATGTGGACAAATGCGAGGTTATCCACTTTGGTGGCAAAAAAAGGAAGACAGGTTATTATCAGAATGGGAATAGATTGGGAAAAGGGGAAGTGCAACAAGATCTGGGTGTCCTTGTGCACCAGTCGCTAAAGGTAAGCATGCAGGTGCAGCAGGCGGTTAAGAAGGCAAATGGTATGTTGGCCTTCATAGCGACAGGATTCAAGTACAGGAGCAAAGATGTCTTGCTGCAGTTGTACAGGGCCTTAGTGAGACCACACCTTGAGTATAAGTGCAGTTTTGGTCACCTTATCTGCGGAAGAATGTTCTTGCCATGGAGGGAGTGCAGCAAAGATTTACCAGACTGATACCTGGGATGGCAGGAATGACGTATGAAGAGAGATTGAGTTGATTAGGCTTATATTCGCTAGAGTTTAGAAGGATGAGAGAGGATCTCAATGAAACTTATAAAATTCTAACAGTACTAGACAGACTAGATACAGGAAGGATGTTCCCGATGGCGGGGGTGTCCAGAACCAGGGGTCACAGTCTAAGGATAAGGGGTAAGCCATTTAGGACAGAGATGAGGAGGAATTTCTTCACCCAGAGAGTGGTGAACCTGTGGAATTCTCTACCACTGAAGGCAGTTTTTGGCCAACTTATTAAATATATTCAAGAAGGAGTTAGATATATTTCTTAAGGCTAAAGGGATCAAGGGATATGGGGAGAAAGCAGGGACAGGGTACTGAATTTGGATGATCAACCATGATCTCATTAAATGGCGGAACAGGCTCGGGGGGCCGAATGGCCTACTCCTGCTCCTATCTTCTATGTTTCTATGTTTCTAATGACGCCGATCAGGAGACCAGCTGACGAGGCTGAAGAGCGCTACAATGTCAACCACACTTCGACCAGTTCCATCATAGAGCAGTCCATTGGGTTGCTGAAGATGCGCTTCCGTTGCCTTGACCGATCAGGTAGAGCCCTGCAGTATACACCATTCAGGGTCTCCAGAATCGTCGTGGTCTGCTGTGCACTGCACAACATCGCACAGCATCGTGGCTTCCTGATGAGCAAGCGGCTCAGCTTCAGCCCTCCTCAAGTGAGGATGAGGATGAGGAGGAAGCTGAGGAGGAGGAGGAGGATCTGGAGGAGGAGGAGCTGGAGGAGGAGGAGGAAGAGGAGGAGCAGCAGGAAGAGGAGGAGCAGGAGGAGGTCAGAGCGCTGGTGTTTTGACCAGTGGCAGTGGCAGCACGTGAGTACATGGCTGCCAGGGATGCAAGGGATGAACTTATCATGGTCAGATTTGTATAGTTTGGCCAAGTTGGCACACGTCCTTGGCTCCATGCTAGGACTTCATTGACAATGGAAATAACTCTCTGGCCTCCTTTCAGTCAGGCCACCAACCTGACAACGCAAGTGTGGCGTTGCCCGCAATGTGGAGCTGCCTGAGGCAAAAGAACAGATGGTATAAGGCCAATATTTTGGTATCAAATCATGTTAATGCTTTCCAACAGGGATGGCATTTCATCAATACACAGAAACAGTCTCACAATCTGCACACAGACCTGGAGCTTATATCCCTTGCCAGCTGTACCCTCACAGCCTTGTTTTCTTTGGCAGGCCTCTTCCTCTGAGATGAGTGGAAGAGCACCTCCATGCTAGCTCACACCCCCTCAAACAACATTTGCAGTGCCTCATCTGAGAGCTTCGGGTAGGCCCTTGCCTTGGAATTGGATATACGTATCTCAAAAGATGTTGGAGGTGGTTCAAGAGAAGCAGAAATGCTGTGGAATGAGCCAAGGGAGCAAGAAGCCATAAAATCAGACTGGAAAAGTGCTGCCAACAGAGGCGAGTTTCAGTCCCAAAACACTAATTGAGCAAGGCATCCCATACCTCTGAAATCAAGTGGCCAATCATGGGAGAATCGCAAAATCTTGAAACATATCAGTGGAGATGAGTTTCAAATCCACCCAAGCTGAAACCCGCCTCCATCTCGCCTCCAGTGAGAAAATCACCACCGTCTTCCCATGAAGAATCACTGCTCTCGCTATCTTGTGGGTAAATGAAGTTGGCAGTTATAGCATGCATCATTTCTTTCTTTTGCTTTAAATGTTCCTCCAGCTTCTGCATTTCCTTTTGACGGTGTGTATGGACTGTCGTGTCTCCAGCGCTATGTCGATTCCCCTGTTGTTGTTTAAGGACCCCACTTAAGGCACTGTTTAACTCATCTGCCTTTTTCTCCCACATTTTATTTAAACCCTCCTGCTCATTTTGCTTGGCTTTACATGCTCCTAATATTTTGGATTTCCTTCCATCTTTGGCTTGAAGATAATCTACTGACACGGCTGAGGTCATGCTTTATTTGGTTTTTGGTCTAATTGGGTTTTCAAGTTTCTGATGCAATCACTACCTGCTTCTAATTGTTTCTTCAGTTTTATAATTTGCTATCCTTGCCAGAGCACAACCACAGTGTACTAATTTTCCTTTTTTAAACGCTTTTCTTTGATTAGTGTTTCAACCAACTCCCCTAGCTGTTCTAGGTTTTCTGTTTGCTCAATCAAGGAGAAGCATGACCCTAATGATTTTTCCACATATATGTAGTTTTTACAACATAAATTCTCCTGTGCACATATCATTCTTATTTCTTTTACTTGTAGGGTTGGCTGCCATTTATAACTCGGTCACAACCAATTATTCCCCTTCTTCCTCAGGTCGGAACCAGTCAATCTCTTAACACTTGTTATTTTTAAACCTTTAACTTGTGCGCACCCAAGGACACCAATTAAAGCGGATTTCTTCCTGTAGTTATGGGTGCAACAAAGGTTGTTAGTACTGCAACAATAACTTCTGCGTGATTTTGGCATGAGTGGTTTTAAACAACAAAATTTGTTTATTGACTAACAACAATATTGATCTTATACAACTGTTCTACAGTATTACACTAAATGACAAGCAATTAAAACAACCTGCTCTCCGCACGGAATTCAAGGTGATCAAACTCGACCTTCATAGGCTGCTGTCAAGGCAATGGACTTCCGACTGTCCTGAGAGCTCTACCTTTATACTATTCGGCTACCTTGCGCTGCATGTACACATCTCTGTCCTTAACTCTTAATCATTAATCCCACCGCCCATGCTGACTCTGTGTTAATTGACTTCAGAGGTGCCACGTACTGTAGCTACTTCATCCTTTATCTTGGTTGTATAACAGTTTGTACCTCTCAGGAATGTGTAGGCCCATCTTTATCTACGTACAGGCCTCTTTATGGCCTTGTGGCCCTCTATAGTTCTGAATGCCTTAGCAGTCTTTCAATTTAATCAGTTACTGTGGTATTATGTTGCCTTAGCAAATGCACCCCTTATCGAGGTGCCTGACTCTCATGGCTCAGCACGTTTAATTCACACAGAGATGAAAAGCTTCGCGTAGCACCACCTTCTTTGCTAAATACCCGAAGCTAGGTCAGGCAGGATACTTGACCATTTATTCTTTATTCGTTCCTGGGATGAGGGCGTCACTATCAAGGTCAGCATTTATTGCCCATCCCTAATTGCCCTTGAGAAGATAGTGGTGAGCCGTCTTCTTGAACCGTTGCAGTCCGTGTGGTGAAGGTACTCCCACAGTGCTGTTAGGGAGGGAGTTCCAGGATTTTGACCCAGCGACGATGAAGGAATGGCGATATATTTCCAAGTCAGGATGGTGTGTAACTTGGAGGGAAATTTGCAGGCGATGGTGTTCCCATGTACCTGCTGCCCTTGTACTTCTCGGTGGTAGAGGTCATGGGTTTGGGAGGTGCTGTTGAAGAAGTCTTGGTGAGTTGCTGCAGTGCATCTTGTAGATGGGAAACACTGCAGCCACAATGCTCTGGTGGTGGAGGAAGTGAATGTTTAGCCATGCTTGGTTTAAACCATATTCTTAAAATATTCTAACACCCACTAATCTATTTTTATACGCTCTCTTTACCCCTCTTTTTTTTTCCAGCTCTCCTCAGTACTTTTTGCTTTCACCTTGGTTCTCTACTGAGTTATGAACCTGATATTTATCATAAGCCTCTTTTTTCTGTTTCATTTTAATCTCTACACCTTTCATCATCCAGGGAGCTCTAGCTTTGGATGCCCTTCCTTTCCCCCTAATGGGAATGTGTCTGCTCTGTACCCGAGCTATCTCCTCTTTGAATGCCTCCCATTGTTCATTCCCTACTTTACCTACCAATCTTTGATTCCAAACCACCTAATTCCTTTCCAACTCACTGAAATTAAGCCTCTTCCAGTTGTGTATTGTTTGTTTGATTGTTCCTTATCCTTTTTCATAACTGTTCTAAACCTAATGATATTGTGATCACTGTTTCCCAAATGCTCTTCCACTGAAACATACTCATTTGCCCCACTTCATTTCCCAGAACCACATCAAGCACTGCTTCTTTCCTTGTTGTGCTGGAAACACACTGATCAAGAAAGTTCTCTTGTACACGGCACAAGTGAACAAAAGCAGCAAGTGGTGGCAGGGACAGGTATGGAGAGTCTGCATCGGACCTTTGAACTATCACGGCATCCCTGGCATCTCAAGCAGCAATGTGACTGGCTGGTCTTGCGTTGGGGACCCCATCTTCCTCCTCACCAGTGTCAACCTCATCAGGTGAGGAGTCTTGAGTGCCTTCTTCCTCCTGGACCTCCAGTCCAATTGCAGCACGCAGCAGACCAAGATTATCCTCGAGACCCTCTCTGATGAGTACTGAAGGGCGCTTCCAGACCTGTTCAGGCACTTGAAGCACAACTTCAGCATCATGATGGCTTGCTCTATGACACACCTGGTTATCATATGGCTCATGTATATCACTTCTGGTGTTCATCAGTGGGGTTCCTCAGAGGTGGCATCAGCCAAGTTTGAAGGGATTATCCTTTGTCGCCTAGCAGCCACCATTTAAGGCTGGTTCCAGGTCTGAACATGTCGGGGATGTTGGAGTGCCGCAGTATGAAAATGTCATGGCAGCTCTCTGGGAATCTAACGCAGATCTGAATGAATCTTTTCTTGTGGTTGCACACCAGCTGAGATAGATAGAGTTTTGGACTCTAGGGGAATCAAGGGATATGGAGATAGGTCGGGAAAGTGGAGTTGAGGTCGATGAGCAGCCATGATCTTATTGAATGGTGGAACAGGCTCGAGGGTTCATATGGCCTACTCCTGCTCCTAATTCTTATGTTCTTATGAATAAGATCCCTTGCAGTTGATGAATGCTCCTAGTTGTTCTGGGGGTATTTGGATTGTCACATGTGTGCAGTTGATGGCACCCTGCACAGCCAGCCAGAGACACGAATCCGAGTGCCTGCTCATTCTGGCTACTGTCATCACAAAGGCAGCTTATATACCTCTCAGCAAATAATCTGTTCCTCACCTGCCTTATGCATTTATGTGCAGCCGACTACGAGACCCTCAATATGTCTCCGGTAGCAGCCTGAAAGGAGCCAGAAGCAAAGAAATTAAGGGCAGTGTTGACTTTCGCAGTCACTGGTAATGCATGCGACAAGATCCAGCAGGCAGCAGTTCTTCTTCTAGGAGGCTGCAGATGACTTCAACCACCTTGGTTGGGATTGGGATTGGGAAAACTTTAAAAGACAGCAAAAAATAACAAAAAGATTGATTAAGAAAGGGAAGATAGATTATGAAAGTAAATTAGCAAAAAATATAAAGACAGATAGTAAGAGTCTTTATAGTTATATAAAAAGAAAAAGGGTGGCTAAAGTAAATGTTGGTCCCTTAGAGGATGAGACCGGGAAATTAATGGTGGGAAATATGGAGATGGCAAAAACACTGAATGAATATTTTGTATCAGTCTTTACAGTAGAGGACACCAAGAATATCCCAACACTTGACAAGCAGGGGGCTATGGGGGGGAGGAGCTAAATACGATTAAAATCACTAAGGAAGTAGTACTTGGTAAAATAATGGGACTCAAGGCGGATAAATCACCTGGACCTGATGGCTTACATCCCAGGGTTTTGAGGGAAGTGGCGGTAGGGATTGTGGATGCATTGGTAATAATCTTCCAAAACTCCCTGGACTCAGCAAAGGTCCCGGCAGACTGGAAAACTGCTAATGTAACACCCTTATTTAAAAAGGGCAGTAGACAGAAGGCTGGAAACTATAGACCGGTTAGCCTAACATCTGTGGTAGGTAAAATTTTGGAGTCCATTATTAAGGAGACAGTAACAGGACATTTGGATAATCATAATTTAATAAGACAAAGTCATCATGGTTTTATGAAGGGGAAGTCATGTTTGACAAATTTGCTGGAGTTCTTTGAGGAAGTAACATATAGGGTGGATAAAGGTGAACCAGTGGACATAGTGTATTTAGACTTCCAAAAGGCATTTGACAAGGTGCCACACAAAAGATTATTGCTTAAGATAAAAAATCACGGGATTGGGGGTAATATTCTGGCATGGATAGAGGATTGGCTATCTAACAGAAGGCAGAGAGTTGGGATAAATGGTTCATATTCAGACTGGCAATCAGTAACCAGTGGTGTTCCGCAGGGGTCAGTGCTGAGTCCCCAACTCTTTACAATCTATATTAACGATTTGGAGGAGGGGACCGAGTGTAACACATCAAAGTTTGCAGATGATACTAAGATGGGAGGGAAAGTAGTGAGTGAGGAGGACATAAAAAACCTGCAAGGGGACATAGACAGGCTAAGTAAGTGGGCAGAGATTTGGCAGATGGAATACAATACTGGAAAGTGTGCGGTTATGCACTTTGGCAGGAAAAATCGTAGAGCAAGTTATTATCTTAATGGCAAGAAACTTGAAAGTGCTGAAGTACAAAGGGATCTGGGGGTCCTGGTGCACGAAACTCAAAAGGTTAGTATGCAGGTGCAGCAAGTGATTAAGAAGGCTAATGGAATGTTGGCTTTCATTGCTAGGGGGATAGAATATAAAAATAGGGAGGTATTGCTTCAGTTGTACAAGGTATTGGTGAGACCGCACCTGGAATACTGCATACAGTTTTGGTGTCCATACTTAAGAAAGGACATACTTTCTCTCGAGTCAGTACAAAGAAGGTTCACTCGATTAATCCCGGGGATGAGGGGATGGACATATGAAGAGAGGTTGAGTAGATTGGGACTCTACTCATTGGAGTTCAGAAGAATGAGAGGCGATCTTATTGAAACATATAAGATTATAAAGGGGTTGGATCGGGTGGATGCAGGGAGGATGTTCCAGATGATGGGTGAAACTAGAACTAGGGGGCATAGTCTTAGAATAAGGGGCTGCTCTTTCAAAACTGAGATGAGGAGGAACTACTTCACTCAGAGGGTGGTAGGTCCATGGAATATGCTGCCCCAAAAAGCTGTCGAAGCTACATCATTACATAAATTTAAAACAGAAATAGACAGTTTCCTAGTAGAAAAGGGAATTAAGGGTTACGGGGAGCGGGCAGGAATTTGGACATGAGTCTAGGTTCGGATAGGTCATGGCCCTGTGGGTAGCGGAGCGGGCCCAGGGGCCGTGTAGCCTGATCCTGCTCCTGTTTTCATGTGTCTAATGCTGTTAGATTCAGGAGATAGTCCTGTCATAGTGGATTGGCGGTTAGGATCAGATCAGCCATGATCTTATTGAATGGCGGAGCAGGCTCGAGGGGCCGATTGGCCTACTCCTGCTCCTATTTCTTATGTTCTTATGTTCTTATGTTCTGACGTGACAATCTTAGTCTTCGGAAGCACTGCTCCTCAGAGGTCAAGGAAGCTGAGATTCTGTCTGTAGACCCTGTTAGATGGGTAGTGCCTCCTGTGACCTCAACCACTCTGTTGCTCCCTTCTCTGTTGGCCCTCTGCAGCTCCCTCCACACCACACCCTTACTGCTGTTAATCCTCATTCTTTTCCTCTTCCTCAGTCTAATCAAGATCAGCCATGGCACCACCGACCATGAGCGTCACTCTGAACAACTCAAAACTCTCCAAATCACACCCTTACACCAAGTACTCTCACCAAACAGTAGCCCAGAAGGAACAAAGGAAGGACCTGTGAGCACTGAAACTTTATTCACCTTGGGCATCCTGATTTATAACCAAACAGGTATATGGCAAAAGACAGTCAGGAAAAGGGCAAAATCTGTGCCTTTTGTTTCTCTACTGATTACCAATACAAAACTGTTTCCTGGATGTCCCCAATAACTGTACCTTTTAATGATAATAACTTGCATTTATATAGCACCTTTAACATAGTAAAATGTCCCAAGGCATTTCACAAGAGCTTAATCAGACAAAAATTGACACCAAGCCAAAGGAGATATTAGGACAGGTAACTAAAAGCTTGGTTAAAGAGATAGGTTTTAAAGATGGTCTTAAAAGAGGAGAAAGAGGTGGAGAGATTGCACAGGAGGCCAGATTTGGAGGGTTGTAGTACTGGAGGAAGTTACAGAGATGTGGAGGGATGAGGCCATGGAGGGATTTAAACACAAGAGTGAGAATTTTAAATTTGATGAGATGCTCAAGGGAGGAGAAGGTGCCAGAGGAGTAGGGGGACAGACCAAGATGAGATTTGATGATAAGGGCCACACTACCACCGTGGTAGTTTTGATGGGGCAAGTGGTGGAAGGTATAGCCAGGTGGGGAGGCTTCAGTGAGGGGAAAGATGTCACCACCCATGAGCCAAGTTTCCATCAAGGCCATGATGGCAATATAATCATCCACAATAAGGTCATGGATGGCAAGGGCTTTGTTCACAAGGGAGATGAAGTGTTTCTTGATTGCCTTGGGGAGACGTGGTGGGAAATATCAGATTTTATTCTACTGGAGATATTGATTGATTATCTCCCTCTCAAGGCTGGGAGAGATAGAATCGGTAAGAGAACAAATTGTGCACAGTCTGCTGAAGGAACCGGTAGTCAATCGGATGGACCCAATAGGTGTTCCCCTTTCATATATTGGCCCAGAATTTGTGGTCAGCGGTGAAGCAAAGGCATTTACCACTGGCCTCGAAGAAAGCTGCCCAGCGTGGCGAAAAATCACATTGCAGAATTCTCACAGACAGGGATGCAGGAAATGAGAACCTGCTTTTATCCCAACTTTTTAAAACTGTTGCAGAGAACATGGGGATAAGGTTGAACGTGAAATACAATAAGCAAACTTCAATATTTTTTAAAGTTTCTTAAAAATTGAACATTTTATCATAATGGAGAAATTTGACATTCCACAAAATTAAAATTAGCTTTTCAGGGCCATAACGTTTGTTTAGCAGTCAATACATTGTTAAAACCCCAGTTACACCTAATCCAACAAGGACTAATATTTAATGGGGGTATTTAACAGCAATATTAACGCTGAAAAGCCCAAATTTTTGTCAGTTTCGCTGATTTCCCTGATTGCCAGATATGAAGGGTGGTGGGGAGGGCAACAGTGAATGTCTGACCGCAACTTCAGGATTTCCGCATTTAGATGCGCATGTGCTACATCCTGAAATTGCGGTCAGTTTCAAAGGGGTAATAACGGCGAATGTTGTTGTTTTGCCATTATTATGCTCAGACTTGGGCACAAACCTCACAGCTAAAAAATGCAAAGACTTGCCTAAGTTGTATACTGGAGTAAAAAGACTGGATTTTCTGTCCCTTTCAAGTGTGGCACCAATTTTTCCCCCTTTTTACCTCTACCCAATGCGCAGTTCAGTAACGCTGAACACCAATTTTGGTATTAAATGCACTTGGAATAATACTTTGCCTCAGCAGCTTTCAATTTCTCTATTACATTGCTAACATGATTTGGCTTATCTTAAAGTGACAGGTGCGTGGTCCAAATATTAGCTTGAATGTGTGATTTGTTAAGATGGAGTGAAGGAACATTTTCACATAAATCGCTCTGCAGATTTATTCGTTTGATGCAGCTGTTTCTCATTGATGAGGCTCTTTGTGATCATTTACTCCATTAAATCTAGACGTCTGATCACAAAACATGAGAGTGAAGCAAATATAACAGCACTGGACAAGTCAGCCCAACAGTGAGCTCTCTAACCAGTAGACTGAAGGCACCACGGAGATATCCATGGTCGGCGATTGCTGCTCTCTCCCCGCAGTCCGAACTAACATCTCGAGAAATCCCTGTGTACACTTCTAACTAATGGACTTCTAACTAACTCCTCTTCTTCTTAGGCAGTCCCTCAGAACCTAGGATGACTTGCTTCCACATTAAAAATGAGTTCTCAGGTGACTGATGAGTTCAATGCGGGACCTACAGTCTCTGTCACAGGTGGGGCAGACGGTGGTTGAAGGGGCAGGTGGGTGGGGTGCTTGGGTTGACGTGCACTCCTTGTGCTGCCTGCGCTTGGCATCCACTTGCTCCTGGCGAAGGAGGTGTTCGGCGCCTTCCCGGATGCTTCTCCTCCACTTTGTGTGGTCTTGGGCCAGGGATTCCCAGGTGTGGGTGGGGATGTTGCACTTTTTCAAGGAGGCTTTGAGGGTGTCCTTGAAGCGTTTCCTCTGCCCACCTGAGGCTCTCTTGCCGTGCTGGAGCTCCGAGTAGAGCGCTTGTTTTGGGAGTCTCCTGTTGGGCATGCAAACAATGTGACCCGTCCATCAGAGCTGATTGAGCGTGGTCAAAGCTTCGATGCTGGGGATGTTGGCCTGAGTTCTAACTAACTAACTGTGTGTTGTAAAATGTGGCTTCATCTGTGTGCCACCATTTGCCTCAGGGAAAAAAATAACAAAAATGATTTTAATTTTATATTTATTAATGGAGAATAACGAACAATTATTTTAATATTCAAATATTTAACGGTGGCTCCAAACTGCAGATCCCAGAATGTAACAGCAAAGCCTGTGTCTAAAGAGAAGCGAACGGCCTCACACACTGGGTCATATTAGGAGCTAAAGTCTGCACAGGAGGGTTACAACTGAGAGAAGGGAAGGAATTGAATTCACCTGCAATCCCGTGTCTATTAACCTTTCGACAGAAAACGCATCGTATACAGGACCTAACGGACGTATGAAAATAATAAATGTAACTGAAAATATGATAGGGTGACAGAATCTAGAATAGTAATTATAATATTCGTAATATAGTTAAAAGGCTAACCAATTTAAAAAACACGGTTTACTCATTAATATTAATTTGCAGCCCAATTCCCGATGTAATTTAGATATATCGCCATTAATGTGTGCAAAATTGTTTTTAAACAATTTATGCTGATAGGCAGAGAGACTTTTGTTTTATATCTCGCAATAGAGTTACACTAGCAATATAAGCTGCGTCGAATATTGTTCTATTTATAAGTAATTAATCTCTGTAAAAGTTAGAGAAGATGTTGGAGAACACTTAGTTAGCCGTGTCCTTAGGGAAAAGAAAGATATACTGTGTTGGAAAGAAGTGTCATCATTAATTTATTTTGTGCCAGCTATTTCTATTTACAAACCCAATGAATGTGCAGTAAGTGTTGACATTGTTAGTGATTCACTGAACTTTAAGGAACTGGGACAACTCATCCCTTCGCGGAAAAAGCACTAGTTAAGCATATTCGGTCTTACAAATGAGGAAATTACCCACCAGCCGATATTTTCTGTCAACATATCGCTGGGCCGCAGGGATTCGTTCTACGATATATTAACTAATCAATGTTTTAAATAAATTCCCTACAGAGAAGTGGCTGAATCCTGCCGACCATCACCACCATTAATAACAAAAATTACACCCATGATGGAAACAGATTTGTGACGATTAAATTCCCCTCATTATTCTTTCATTAATGTTAGTGCGATGCACATACCCTAACATACAACAACAGCTTGCCTTTATATAGCGCCTTTAACGTAGTAAAACGTCCGAAGGGCTACACGGGAGCGTTATCAGACCCAATTTGACACCGAGAGGTATAGAGAGATATTAGGACAGGTGATCAAAAGCTTGTCAAAGAGGTAGGTTTTCAGGAGCATCTTAAAGAATGAAAGGCAGAGAGGTTTAGAGAAGGAATTGCAGAACTTATACAGCTGAAGGCACAGCCACCAGTGGTTGAGTGACCTAAATCGGGGATGAGATAGGGAGGGTGAGGCTATGGAGGGACATGAACACAAGGATGAGAATTTTAAATTTGAAGTTTTAAATTTTAAAATTGAGGTCGAAGATCAGCCATGATCTTATTGAATGGTGGAGCAGTCTTGAAGGGCCGTATGGCCTACTCCTGCTCCTAATTCTTATGTTCTAAGTGCATTGCTGGACCGGGAACCAATGTAGAGCAGCAAGGAGGGGGTGATGGGTGAACAGGACTTGGTGTGAGTTAGGATACCAGCAGCAGAGCTTTGGATGAGTTCAAGTTTATGGATGATGGAAGATGGGAGGCTGGCCAGGAGAACGTTGGAGTAGTTGAGTCTGGCGGTAACAAAGACATTAATGAAGGTTTCAGCAGCAGATCGGCTGAAGCAGGGGCAGAGGCGGGCAATATTACGGAGGTGAATATAAGGGGTCTTGTTGATTGAGAGCATATGGGGTCAGATGCGCAGCTCAGGGTTGAATAGGATGCCGAGGTTGTGAACAGCCTGGTTCAGCCTCAAACAATGGCTAGTGGGGGATGGAATCAGTGGCGAGGGAATGGAGATTGTGGTAGGTATTGAAGACAATGGTTTTGGTCTTCCCAATATTTGATGGGAGGAAATTTCTGCTCATCCAATACTGAATATTGAACAAGCAGTATGTCAAATCATATGCAGTGGAGGGGGTCGAGCAAGGTGGTGGTGAGGTAGAGCTGGGTGGCATAGGCATTCATGTGAAATCTGACATTGTGTTTTCAGATGATGTGACCGAGGGAAAGCATGTAGATGAGAAATAGGAGGTGATCAAGGATGGATCCTTGGGGGACTCCAGAGGTAATGGTGCGGAAGTGGGAAGAGAAGCCATTGCAGGCGATTCTATGGCTACAACTGGATAGATAAGAATAGAACAAGGCAAGGGCAGTTCCACTCAGCTGGACAGTGGAAGAGAGGCGTAGGAGGAGAATGGTGTGGTCAACCGCATCAAAGGCTGCAGACTGATCGAGAAGAATGAGGAGGGATTGTTTACCATGGTCACAGTCACATAGGATGTCATTTGTGACTTTGATAAGGTCCATTTCAGTGCTGTGGCAGGAGCAGTATCCTGAGTTGAGGGATTTAAACATGAAGTTGTGGAAATGATGGGCACGGATTTGGGAGGTGGCAACACGTTCAAGGACTTTGGGGAGGAAAAGGAAGTTGGAAATGGTGCAGTGCAAGGACAGATGGGTCAAGGGTGAGTTTTTGAGGAGGTGGTGATGATGGCAGATTTGAAAGGGAGGGGGCTAGTACCTGAGGAGAGGAAACAGTTTACAATATCAGCTAACATAAAGGCCAGGAAGGGGAGTTGCATGGTTAGCAACTTATTAGGATTAGGGTTGAGGGAGCAGGAGGTACGTCTCATGGACAAGGTGAGCTCGAAGAGGGCATGAGGGGAGATTGGAGAGAAACTAGAGAAAGTTATGATTTAGGACTAGGGTAGGGGTTCCTTGGATAAAGTTTGGCTTGGTGGTCTAGGGGAAGGGAGGGAAGTGGCAGAGGCAGCAGATTGAAAGGTCTCAACCTTAGTGACAATGTAGTCCATGAGCTCCTCATACTTGTTGGAGGTGAAGGTGGAGGGTGCAGGGGAGAGGGGTTTAAAGAGATGGTTGGTAGTGAAGAGAGGCCAGGGGTTATCATCAGATTCCATGATGATCCTGGAGTAGTGCGCAGTTTTGGCAGAGGAGAGCAGTACCCGACAGTGCTTTTTGCAGTCCAGCCAGATCTGACACTGAATGGCTAAACCAGTTGTCTACCAAAGCATTCAAGTCTGCGTCCTTTGGACTTAAGGAAACGGAATGAGGGCCGTACAGGGGGAATGACCAGGGTGAGAGAAAGTAATGGTTTTAATGGGGACAAGGGCTTCAAAGGTGGAGGTGAGATTGAGCAGTTTGGTATCTGCAGAACTATCGCGGGAGTGGAGGACCAGCTGCTCGACAGTTGGGAATTAAAAAATACTCTGTACCGAGTGCAGGCTCTGTAACCAGTTAATGAAGGGAGGTACTGTCCGGTTACTCTGACACAGAGGAGGACAGACCCTGTATATCAGTGTGATGAAAGACGCCGTCAGAATGATTGAGGTAAAAGGAAAGCTTCAGGGAACTCCTAGCTTCTTAATCGTTCTCCGTGAAGCAGCATGCATAATTGCGCGTACTGTATGTATGGATGCCCTAACTAAAATAAACATAAACGTACATCCGGTTAAAATATTTAATTACATCCAAGGAAGTAACAAGAATTGTACGGCACACATTTCTGTCAAAGTCTGACGTCGAACTTAAAGATTCATTCCAAGCGGGTAATTCAAAAATAAAACAATCAGAACTTTAAAAACATAGAATACTTTCAACATTTGTACACTAAACGTGCGTTATCTACATACAAACAATAAACTTTTCTTCTAATTTTACAGGGATGTTTTTCAGTAGCACCTATGTACACATGAAATCAAAATATCATTCGAACAAGTTGTCCATTTAACAACGTCTCCTATTTTAACCTCGCTGTTTCCTGTAATATCATTTAAACAAGTTCTAGCAAATCAAATTCTAGTATTACTGCAAAAACCTATTTAGCTAAATCCATAAAATTACCAGTAATACTGGAGCATTCAAACTGAAGTATAACAAATTCCTGTTGGAGAGTCAGCTTGTGTTCAGTGTTTTGAAATATGATACAAATTGAATCGGTTTCTGAGCCTGTGTGGTGGTTTAATTGATTATCTGGAAGCTCTCGTGGTTGAAGGGGAAGATTCTGTCTGTGTAACAGTCCTTTTTCTCTGCTGCCTGTCCCAGGTAAGTCTGGATGTTCTCGCTTCCCTGTATGTGCTCATACTGGATGTGAATCCAGCGCCTATCACTGTTGTAGCGCTCGGCCTCGGTCAAGATTCGGGTCAGGGCCATGATATAGCTTAGGGCCATCTGCAGTGTCTCGTATTTGGAAAGTTTTTTGTCCTGTCCCCACTGTGGTACCACTTTGCGGAGACGGTCAAAGGCGGTGTTGAGTCCCTGCATACGTCGTCTCTCCCGGGCATTAGCGGCCATTCTTCTGCGGGCACAGCTCTCTACCCTCTCCACACCGCACATGCTTGAATCAGAACCGGAGCCAGCTCCAGAAACCAAATCCGCTCCCGCAGTAGAGGCAGATATATTCGATTTCATTGCTCCTGCACCCGACACAGTTTTCCTCTGGAAATAAGTCTTTCTCTGGAGCTAGAGTCTTTTTTTCTGGAGCTGTCTTACTCCGGAGATAGGGTCTGTTTTTGGAACTAGGATCTCTCTCTGGAACGAGGATCTTTCTCTGGAACTAGGGCCTTCTTTTGGAGCTAAGGTCTTTCTCTACAGCAACACCTGCTCTTGAACTAGTATATTTCTCCCTTACACCTCCTTATTACCTGTCGGCCGTGTTTTGTTACCTGTCTTCTGATCTTCAACAGCTGAAATACATGTCTTCAAATTCGTTTGGAGAAACTCTATGTAACTTATTGCAAAATTTTTGATTGCTTTAATATAAAATTGCAAAAGTGAATGTTGTCTTCAAAGCTTCGTAGAGGACGATGAGGTTTAACTGATGAAAGTTTGGCGCTCTCTCTGCGCAGCTGTATAGTTAGGAGACTAGTGGGAGAACCCGGAGCTTTGTACGGAGTCCAGCGAAACGGTCAGATCGGCAGTGGATTGTTCCTTTTTACCTTGGATCTCGGAGCTCTTTGTACTCGCACGGCGATTCTCACTAATGCGATGTTGGAAGGAAAGCCCGACCCTCGGTTGCTGAAGGAAGCAGCAGGTTTAACCCTGGATGGTTTGAGTGGGATATGAGTGCGATGAGGAGCCTGTTAGTGTCTGCCGACAACACCGGCTGGTTTTATAGCCCCGGGCTGCGCTTTAACAGGTGGTAGCAGGTGGAATCGCGTCCCCAGCCGGAGTCCCAGCGCCGTTCCTCCCTGGGAAAATCTGATCGGACCAGAGCCTCATCCGCTTTCCTTCCACTGCAAGCACTCAATTTCCAGCACTACCACTACCATATGTTTAAATGTACCTTGTATGTGAATATGTGGACATTGATTAATATCCAAAAGGACGATTAACACAAATTCTGAACATGGACTTTCCCAGTTCCCAGGAATAGATTAAAGATTCAAAAGGAAGCCAAATGTGTAAGCGATTATACTTTACAGATTGTGTAGTGAACACTGACATTCTGACAGTGAGTAACTGACTGAAATAATTCCAAAATATTCCTTCATTATGCAAAAGTTTGTTTAATCCAACCTAGAGCTTCACGTGAACATCACTGATGTTTTTATTTCAAAGCTAGAGAATTGTATATGAAATGTGATTGTTCAAGATATTTAATAGCAGGTTTTCAACTAATATATTGTGTTAGTGTGAGTGATTTGTAGAGAAGCAAAGGGAGAAAAATGCCCGCGGCTGACAGTGCAAAGCAGCATTTGGTTGCAGTTTTTGAAATACTGATCAGTTTTGCTCCATCAGTGTTTTGATTCTCCCGCCTCGCTTGCTGTATGTTGCTTTATGTCATTTCCCTTAATATGCAAAATGTAATTATTAAGAATATTCTCATAATGAAAATGTCTTCTTTTTAAGCTGTGTCTTACAGGGCCAGTGACAGTGCCCATCATGTCTGGACACAGCGTATGTCTAACCGTTTAGAGCACTGTGCCAGTACCGCACTGCCGTACTTCCAAACATTTTAACAGACAGCAAGCATCGCATGCGATTTTGGTCAGGCCAACCAGGGGTTGAATCATAGCGGCCAATTCCACCAAACATTCATTAAGTTCAAGCACATCAGAAAGGTTCAGTCTGTGCTAATGAATAAAACGGAGCGCGTTCTATTACACATTTTCTAATGTGAGTTTAAGCAGCAATTCTAAAGTACTTAAATCTGCTTTGTTGAAGTTATGTGATATTTTTACAAATTATTAGTTAAAAACTAAAATCTAACTTAAGCAACAGGATATAAAAAGAGCGGCATCACTTTTTAACATTAATACAATTCCAATCAATTTATATTCAAATTGAGAACCGGAGCTCAGGCAGCGGAAACCACTTCTCCAGAACTTCTGCTGTAGTGACAGTTGTGGGATGAAGGTGGCAATTCCAGAGGCCAGAGCGGGAATTCAACCAATCAAATATAAACGCTTTATTCTTGGAAACAGTGTTTTTGGTTATGTCGTTTAATATATTTCTCCCCAAAATCAACTAAAGTTTTTCGGGTGAAAAGCAATATTCATACAACCCAACTTTTCTTCTATCGACTTAAAGAGTGAAAATAGAAAACACGCCCTTTAGTTTGTGTTCTGAAATATAATGACCAGCTGCCAGCTGCAAGAACCGTATTGCTGCGATTAAAAGGTTTACTGAAGCGTTGCGGTCCTAGAAATGAATCGGAGCCAGTCCAGTTTCCGATCGCTCCAGAAGTGGAAATTCCGCACTGTTTGGGTACCACAATTTAAATACAAACCTTTCTTTTTTTTAAATGAAAATGAAAGCAGAATAAGAAATTTAAGTTCAGGTAAAGGGAATTGTTGAAACACACAGGAGGGAAGGCACTCTGTGGCCAAGGACCAGCTCAGTATTAGTACAAAGAGAATGGTCAATCATCTCCTTTAAGTTGTTGTGCAGTCCTTATATGTATATTATTACACACATATACACATATATAAACATTTTGTAAAAAGAGAAAATGAAATAACTAAATGACTAGTGGCGTATGCTCACTTTTAAAATGCCGGACATTCAGTAATGGTAATGAGATGCTTCAAAATCACCTGCACCTTTAATATCTAAAGAAAGAATAATAATAGTGCTATTTAGACATAGTTTGACCCTTTTTGTCAGTTTTGATGAATCTGATTGCTTTTTGGGACAATGATTAATAAAGAAATAGATAACACAAAACTTTAATTCAGTGTTTAAAATATGTCCGAGATGATATTCAGGATTTTTATAATTTAAAGCACATCCATCAGCTACCAGGAGACGATGGAAAGTAAAGAACGTCCAATGATTTGCAAAATCAGATTTCTTTGAATGGGAAATATCTGAAGTCCGTTAAAGTATCTAAGTTTAGTATTCAAATATAATTAATTAAAGTCAGAATCAGTATATTTGTATTTTATTGAAACTAATAATGGAATCTTTACTGAAAGATGCAATAAAAAATCTGGAAACTGAACATATAATAAAGAATAGTTGGCATGGATTTCAAAAGAGGAGGTCATGCTTGACCAACCTCATTAAATTATTTGAAGAAGTAACAAAAAGAGTAGATAAGGGTAATGCGGTGGATATGGTAATATGTTTGAATTTTTAAAAGGCCTTCGATAAGGTACCGAATTGTAGACTCATGACTAAGGTCAGAGCATGTGCAGGCAGGGGACAAGTAACAGAATGGATAGCAAGCTGGCTACAGAACAGAAAACAGAGAGTAGGGGTTATAGTAGCTACTCAGACTGGCAAAAGGTTCCATAAGGATTGGTGCTCAGACTACTGTTCACAATTTACATAAACAATTTGGACTCAGGAATTGGAAGTACAATTTCAAAATGTGCGGATGACACCAAATTGGGTGGTATAGTTAATATTGAGGAAGACTGCAACTAAATACAGGAAGACATTAATAAACTTGCAGAATGGCTGTGTAGTTGGCAAATTAATTTCAATATAGGTAAGTGTGAAGTGTTAGATTTTGGTAGGAAGAATAAGGAGGTCACATACTGCTTGGATAATAAGAATCTAATTGGGGTAGAGGAGCAAAGGGATCTAAGGGTATAGATACACAAATCACTAAAAGTAGCAACACATAAGGCCATAAAAAAGGCAAACCATGTACGGGGCTTCATTTCTAGAGGGATAGAATTGAAAAGCAGAGAAGTTATGTTAAACTTGTATCGGACCATGGTTAGACCTGTAGAGTACTGTGCACAATTCTGGTCTCCATATTATAAAAAGGATACAGAGGTACTAGAAGGTGCAAAAAAGATTCACAATGATGATACCAGAACTGAGAGGATATACTTATCAGGAAAGGCTGAACAGGCTGGGGCTCGTTTCTCTAGAAAAGAGAAGGCTGATAAAGGCCTTTTAAATTATGAATGGGTTTGTTAAGGTAGACGTAGAAATGTTTCCGCTTGTGGGGGAGACCAAACTAGGGCTAAGACAAATCCAGGAATAGTTGGAGAAAAGCTGCTTTTGAGGGGCTGAGAATAGAACTTAGGAAAATAAAATGGCAACAATATTGGCAAACAATGATGTAGAACAGCAACGGGAAACATTTAAAATGGTGTTCAACAGAGTGAAGGAACAATATATTCCTCTAAAAGGAAATAACAAGCTAAACACTAATGACACTCCATGGATGAATAAAGCAATAAGGGAACAATTGAGGTTAAGGGAAGAGGCATACATTAAGTACATAGACAGCAGGGAAGTGCATGATAAGGGAGAATATGAAGAGATCAGGAGAGAAGCCAAAAAAACAATTAGGAAGGCAAAGAGGAACCATAAAATTAAATTATCAAGGAACATAAAATAAAATAGTAAACTATTTTACAGGCACATCAATAAAAAAAGGAAGATTGGGGTGAGAATAGGACTATTAAGGGATAGACAGAATAATACCACAGGTAACGGTAGAGAGATGGCAGAAATATTAAATCATTATTTTGCTTCAGTATTTACCAGGGAGATAGAACAGTTCGACATGACATTGGATGATGAGATTAGTAATGAGATAAGTGCATTTAAAATAAAAAGATGGCTATCTTAAATAAACTAATCAAACTCAAAGAGGATAAAACCCCTGGTCTAGATGGATTGCATCCATGCATTTTAAAAGAATCTAGGGAAAGATATAGCAGAGGCATTATTACACATATTTAATAATTCATTAGAAAAAGGTGTAGTGCCAGCGGACTGGCAGATAGCTAATGTAATACTTGCATAGAAGGGGGATAGAACATGTCCATGGAATTATAGACCAGTCAGCTTAACATTGATGGTAGGAAAAATAATGGAATCCCTATGAAAGGATAAAATAGAAGAACATCTGGAAACCAAAAACATAGTAATGAATAGCCAGCATGGATTTCAAAAGTGAAAGACTTGCTTGACAAACCTCATTGAATTTTTTGAAGAGCTAACGGAGAGAGTAGGCAATGATAATGCAGTAGATGTAATTTGTCTTGATTTTCAAAAGGCCTTCAATAAGGTACCCCATAATAGACTGGTGAACAATGTCAGAGAATGCGGAGTCAGGGGACCAGCAGCAGAATGGATAGCTAGCAGGCTTCAAGACAGAAAGCAGAGAGTAGGGGTAAAAGGTAACTATTCACAGTGGCAGAAGGTGGGTGGTGGTGTGCCACAATAATCAGTGCTGGGATCACTGTTGTTCACAATTTATATTAACAATTTAGACTTTGGAATCAAAAACACAATTATTTTTACATCTAAAATCTTACTGATTCTATGCTTAAACGAAGCTGGCTTCCATTTCTGAGTTAGTCCCTGATTGGCTCAAAAGGCTATTTTTCCAGCCAATTGAGTAACAGGACATTGAAAAGCGATGTAATTGTATCAGTCTGATGTTGCCTTTTCTTTTGCTAAATTAACATTGTACTGGACTTCTAACAAAAGATCTCATTGAACTTGTCAGCAGTTCAGTGCACTGACATCTTGTTGGGAGCATACAGGAATTAAAGAATATAAAGGGGTAATATAACTAAGACATCATCAAAACAGTATGTTACCTGCCAATAAAAAGCAATAGAATGTGATTCAACGATGGTAATGCCGTTGAATGTCAAGGGGAGGTGGTTAGAGTTTCTCCTGTTGGAAATGATCATTGTCTGGCACTTGTGTGGCACAAATGTTACTTGGCACTTATCAGCCCAAGTCTGAATGTTGTCCAGGTCTTGCTGCATGCGGGCAGGTACGGTTTAATTATCTGTAAGCTGCAGGGTTCTCAAAATTCCCACACTCCCCAAATTATGGATCAAGGGACCCTGTTTTGGACAAGTTATTGAAAACAGGGTACCCAAAATGGCTTCTGTAGCCTCGTGATCAAAACCAACAGGATTTTTAAACAGGGCTCTGAAAAACAGGCAGGCCCGGAGATGAAACTTAAAATGCAGGAATCTGTGGAACAGGACTCTCTGGAGCCAGCCAGACAAAGTAAACACAGAATTTGCATTCTTTCGACTTGAATCCAATCAAGCTAGAATGGGCCTATAATTGTGGCCATTAGGTTTCTGCTTGTTCAATGGGTAACAGCTCACAGTAGCCATCAAGTCAGGATGGGGACAATTAGGTCTTATCCATGACTAACAACCAGGACATCGGGGCCATTAGACCCGGAGACAACCACTCCAAATGTCATTAAAATAAATGGTTGTAATCATTTAAACAAGTCTGCCAAAAGTTAAACAATGGACTGACCTGATTTGGTGTGCAGATAAGGAGTTGAAGAATGGGTATAATAGTAGGCCCACGAGTGACAATCGCTCTCTTGACTCTTGACTCTTGCTCCTGCTCTCACCGTTTTGGCCTTTGGCCTGCTGCCGCTCGTACTCGCACCCTGGCCTCATGGTGGGCTCTCTTCTCGCTCCCCGCACCGCTCAACAACCAAGGACGCCCATTACACTGGGGCAAAACGCGGGAGGAGAACGAGACCTGAGTTCAATACCACACAGGACACACAGGCCACCAACAGGCAGACGAGACGAGACGAGATGAGACGAGACGAAGAAGAAGGTAACTGATAAAAGCAGAGAAGGGCAGCGAAAAACTCATTGGTAAAAACCAAACGCCTAGTTATAAGCTGGCGTTTGGTGAAGAAAATGGTAACGCTTGTATGGACAGTGAGAATAAGTTAGCGTTTGAACATTGCGAATAAGCTGGCATTAAACGTGGGTGGCAGCTCCCGCGATGAATAAACCACACCCGAAATTTGGATAGTGAAATCATTCAGACGGTAAAGACCGCCGACGACCACCCGAGGGAGAAGAAGAAGAAAACCCATTGCAACGAGACGACGACGGTAGCTGAGAAAAGGAGGGTGCTTCGCATCAACAACGTCAGCGCCGGGCCCTGAGACCATGTGGTGATGGGGTACCCCAAAGGACAGGAGAACAGATCTCAAAACTCACAACCGTTAAAGCAACAGGTTTTGGATTGGTGAGCATGAATTCCTGGCCCCTCATAGCTTAATCTAGTAAGGTATAGGGGGTGGGATAAGGATAAGGGGATTGTTAATGTAGTTGTTTTCCCTCGATGTGCCGTGTGTTCCCCATTCCCATATAAGTGTAATTATTGTTTATGCCTGTATTTTCATACCAGTAATTTTTCATAAGATTGTTGTATTCTGTTTTTAATAAAATCTTGGTTTTCTTATACCAAACCACTTGTCTACTCGATTTTCTGTATCGCCGCCTGTACCTAAGTCCAGTGTCTAGAACCCAGGGGTGTGGGAGCGATTCGAACCGCTCAGACGTCAGAGGCGAAGCTGACTGGGCACTCACGCCACCCCCTACAGAAATGGCAACCACGGCAGGATACCGGCAACAGGAGTGCGATACAGTAGACAATGGTTCGAATGAGCAAACCATAATGGAGGAAAGGATTTCTGATTATGTGCTTAGCAAGGTGAATATCACAAAGAAGTGGATCACCACTCTGTTAAGGGCTGGACGTCCGGTAAATGCAGTAGCTAAGTGGACAGAGGGGAAGGAACACAAGAAGTCTTTAGAGAAGGCAGTCTGGCTGATGTGTTTCAAAAAGCAGGTCCAGCTTTTGGACAGGCTCGTTGCAGCACAGGCAGCCGAGTTAAAGGAGTCAGCCCTGGAGAACCAGGGTAAGGCTCTAGCAGGGGAGAAGTTAATGGTAGCATTGCAGGCCCTGAATCTGGAGAGGTTGTATTTAATGGGAGAACACAAGGCCCAGTTGGAATACCTACAGTGCCAAGTCACCGAAGCCAAGGGCAATGAGTTAAGGTTGCTGGAAAAGAACGCCCACCTGGCAAGGCAAGTTAGGGAACAGGAGGAGAAAGTAAAAGAGGTAAAGGCAGCTTACAAGCTAACGAGCGAACAGGGGTTTGAAGAGGCAGATCACAGCCCCTGCAAAGAGCAGATAGAAAATCTGAGCCTGGCCCTGAGGAAGGCAAAAGGCATGGTGTGCCTCATAAGCCCAAAGGCAGGTCAGGCGGATTTTATGGGGAACGAGGGGAGGACAGTTCAAACATCACTGGTAGTGCCCAGGGATGACCCGGTTGAGGAACAGGAGGTCTCACGACCACCACCCGTAGTGGCAGGTTTCAGTGAGGTCTGGCAGCAAGGGGGTGGAGCCAGAGGTGGGAGCGGAGGTGGAGCAACCCCCGCTAGAGAGGTCGGAGCTGGGACCGATGTGCCCAGCCCGGCATCAGAGGTTCGGCCCGCCCGTCAATGGTGATGATGAGGGACCCCTTCAAAACCAGTTCGTATTACCCTACAGCACCCAACAGCATAGGGCTATGGTGAGCCATATCCCAAAGCTCTCCAAAAAGGGAGACCCCTCGATCCACTTCAGGGACGTAGAGCAGGCAGCCAGCGTCAACGACTGTGATGGCACTGAGCAGGCCAAAATGCTGCTATTTTCCCTGGAGAGTAAGCTCCTCCAATCTCTCTCTAACGAGTGTAAGAAGGGACAGAGTGGGTATGAGGAGCCCAGGGATGAAGTTCTGGAGGCCATGGGGATGAATGAGTGAAGTCCATCCTCCCGTGTGGAGAAGACGGTCCAGCTCACATGGGAAACCCTGCAGGCTTTCGCGGACCGGTTATGGCCGGTGTACCGGAGTGCCTGCCCGGGGACACCTAACCAGGCGTTCCTGAATGGGGATCCACTGGCCCATTGGCTCCATTGCCTGGTGGCAAACAGCTTGCCACAGGTCCGGGCCAAGGCGGAAGTCTGGTTCGACCCCAAGAATCCCCAGACCACCGAGCTCACGGTGATCAGACAGTTGACCCTAGCCTATAAGAACGGTAGGGGAGCTGATGCACACCCACCCAAGGGGAAGGTGCATGAGGTAAACCCGGACAGGGTAGGAAGGAGTGGCATCAGGAAGGGAATAACCCCTCCAACACAAAGACGAATTGTTACAGGTGTGGGAAGGATGGTCATTGGTGGAAGGAGTGCAAAAATCCTTGGAAAGACAACAAGGGAAAGAATTCCACAGCCCCAGCCCAAAAGGTGGGGGCGGGAATCCCTCCCGCAGTGGTCGAGTCATTTTTGGACACCACGAGGTCCTTATTGACTGGCCACAGGAGAGTAGCAGCCATTACCAGTGCTCTGACCCCATCAGCCCCATCCAACCCACAGCCCTGACTAGAGCCAACGCAGCTTGTTTACCTGTGTTCTCTCCGGTACGATGAATGGGAAAGACCCCTCGTGGAGATGGAGGTAGAAAAGGTGAAGGGGACCTATCTGTTGGATATGGGGGCATCATGCACCGTGGTCCATTCAGCTAACCCCACCACCTCGCCTCTATCTAACGGGGTCCCATATAGTCTGTCGGGGTTCACAGGCAAAGAACAGGCCGGCTCGTTTTCCATCCCGCTCGCCATTCGGTTAGGACCGCTCCGCTCCAAGTGGACCTCTGTCCTAATGAAATGGGATGTGGAGGGTGGAAGAGGGGTCCTGGGAGCCGACTTTATTGTAGGCCACGGGAACCTGGTGGATTTAAGAAATCATTGCCTATGGGGGGCAAGTAAAGGAAAGGACGGCGAGGTAGTAGTAATCCCAGGAAAGGAAGGGAAGGGGACTTTATGCACCATGAAGCCCAAAGAGGGTTATAACCTCGAGCTCATGGTCAGTAACACCCCACAGGAGTTCCAGGCATTTGTGCAGGCCCACCTGGCCATATTTGCCAGACACAAACACGACTGCGGGAGGGTCAACGGGTTCGAGGTCAGCATAGACAGGGACCCCATGGCCCGACCACAGAAACAGTATAACTTCCCCAGGGAAGCGGAGCCAGACATGGAAGCAGCCATGTCCTCTTTAGTACAGCAGGAAGTTCTGAGACCGATAGCCACCCACGTGAACTCTCCACTGTGGCCGGTTAGAAAGCCGGACAATTCCTGGAGGGCCACGGTGGACTATTGGGTGCTCAATAGTAACATCCCAGCCTGTGCACCCATGGTAGCAGCAGTTGCCGACCTGATAGGAAGTATCCCAGCATCCGCGACCACTTTCACGGTGCTGGATATTTCCAACGGGTTTTGGTCCATCCCTTTAAGGAGGGAGGATCAGTACAAGTTTGCCTGTACGTTTAAAGGGCAACAGTACACGTGGAACTGTTTGCCTCAGGGCTTCCACAACAGCCCCAGCATTTTCCATCAATGCATGGCAAACAGTTTAAAGGATTTCAGCCAGCCCAGACAGTTGGTACAATATGTGGATGACCTGCTTCTCTTCACCGATTTGAGAGAGGAGCATGGCCCACTATTGGCCGAACTGCTGGAGCTGCTTGGGCAAAAGGGTTTTAAGGTAAACCCCAAGAAAGCGCAGATTGGCCAGCAGGAGGTGAAATTCCTAGGCCTGACCATACGTGCTGCGGAAAGGGCCATAGATAAGGCTAGGAGAGAAGCAGTACAAGAGTTACCAGTCCCCAACACAGTCACGGGTGTGAGGTCGTTTCTAGGGCTAACCGGGTACTATAGAGACTTCATTGAAGACTATGCAGCCACAGCAGCCCCTCTGCTCCAACTCCTACACAAGGGAGTGGAGTGGGTTTGGGATGAGGGCTGCCAGGCAGCATTTGTCAGGCTCAAGAAGGACTTGCAGACCGCACCAGCTCCAGGGGCTATAGATGGGGGGAAAGAGTTTTTCCTGGAGGTAGCAGCCAGCGGGAATAGCCTGAGTGCTGTGCTGCTCCAAGAGTGGCACGGCCGGCTAAGGCCGGTGGTCTACTCCTCCAGGATACTCACGGATGTGGAGAGGAACTACTCCAACTGTGAGCGACACCTCTTGGCCACACATTGGGCTGTGAAAAGATCGCTGATCTTCATAGGCACCTCTCCCATCATCCTCCTCACCCATCACACACACACCCAGATGCTCCTGGATGGGAGGATCAAGGATGGGACAGTGAGCAGTGCCCGCATTGCTCGCTGGACAGATGCTTCTCTCACAGATGGACCTCAAGGTGAAGGGTCTCTGCGACCCAAAACTCGCAGCCAACCTGGTATATCCTAGAACAGCCCACCGGTGTTCCATAGAAGGGGTTTGGGAAGTGGACATAGGTCTACGGGCCAGGATACATCCCACAGGCTGCGAGATCTATGTGGACAGCTCCAGCACATTATCTGCTGGCGAGCGTCTCATGGAGTGTGGAGTTTATGACCCAGCGGCAGACATTGCCCTGTCGATTAAGCTCCCCAGCACCATGAGCGCCCAGCAGGGTGAACTGTCCGCGGTAGTGTACGTCGTCACACACCCCGAAATCTTCCCCACCCCATACACGATTTGCTCGGACAGCATGTTCACGTGCAATTCGTGTATGGAGTACCTGGCCATCTGGTCCTGCCGCGGATACACCTCCGCCGACGGGAGACCCCTCACAGTGAAACCCCTGCTGGAAAAGATCCTAGCAGCAGTGGGGGAGGAAGGGGAGGATTTCATCCACAAGGTGATGGCCCATTCCTCCACAGAACCCCACAGTCAAGGCAACCATCAGGCTGACGTGCTCGCCAAGGAGGGTGCCCGCACAGGCACTTTCTGGGACCTGTATGGGTCCAGACCCATGGTGGCAGTCAGCGGTAGGGACAGGACCCAAGAGAATGCAGGGGTTGCTTTAGCCCCGGACCTTAAGACGATCCAAGCCCAAGACCCCGTCCTCAAAGCCATCCTCAGTGCAGTGACTGAGGGAAAAAGTGTAGAGGGCCCGTACGGCACAGCAACCTTCTCCGTGAAAGAGGGCATGCTGTTCCGGGGGGAACAATGGGTTGTGCCGCAGCAACACCAGAGGGAATTCCTTCAACTGGCCCATGAGGGTCCAGGAGTGGGACACCCCGGGCCTGAGACCACCTGGCAACAGGTGGAACAGGCGGGATGGTGGCCAGGACTCAGGGAAGATCACAGATCACAGATCACAGAAACCCCACAGTGCAGATAGAGGCCATTTCGGCCCATCGAGCCTGCACCGACACATATCCCACCCGATCCCCGTAACCCCTATACCAACACATATCCCACCCTATCCCCATAACCCCACGTATTTAATCCCACTAACACTAAGGATCAATTTATCATAGCCAATCAACCTAACCCGCACATCTTTGGACTGTGGGAGGAAACCGGAGCACCCGGAGGAAACCCACGCAAACACGGGGAGAATGTGCAAACTCCACACAGACAGTCACCCGAGGCCGGATTCGAACCCAGGTCCCTGGCGCTGTGAGGCAACAGTGCTAACCACTATGCCACCGTGCTGCCCATTGATGTCCATGAGTTCTGTGCCGGCTGTCTTGTGTGCGCTGCTAATAACCCAGACCCCACAAAAGGAAGGTATCTATGGGATATACCAGGAGGGTAGAGGGACCATGGCAGCCGATACAGGTCGACTACATTGGGCCCCTGCCCACTGCCCAGGGAGGCTATAAGTACTAGATGTGTTCACGAAATGGGTAGAGGCCTTCCCCTGTAGAACAGCCACAGCTCTGGGTACTGCCAGGATCCTGGTCTGGGAAATGTTCTCGCGGTTGGGGCTACCAAAGTATGTGGAGTCCGACCAAGGGAGTCACTTCACCGGGCAGGTGATGCAGAATACCCTTATGCTGCTAGGCATCGAGGGGAAGTGTCACGTGGCCCACAACCCACAGTCATCAGGGATTGTGGAAAGAATGAATAGGACCCTAAAAGAAAGGTTGAGGAAGGAGAAGGTGGACTCTCCCCGTAAATGGGCCGAGGTCCTACCGTTGGTTCTGATGGGGATCTGGGCCAGCCAATCAAAAAGCACGGGGTACTCACCGTACGAGCTAATGACTGGCAGGGTTATGCGGACCCCCACCCATATACTAGCCCTGGTGCTCACAGAGGGTCAGCTCAGAGAGGTAAACTGGGATTGGTTCGCCCGAAACTTTTTTGAGCACCTTAAGCAGGTCCACGAGCAGACGGCTGGGATCATGGAAAGCAGCATCGGAGTAACCGATTGCTACTGGAAACCTGAAAACACCATGAGTGGGAGGTAGGAGATCAGGTCATGGTGAGGAACTATGGGAGGGAGTCTGGAACCATTTTACATGGGGCCCTACAGCATTGTAGACAAGGCCAGTCCCATGGTATACGCCATTAAGATGCCTCCATATCAATCAGTGTAAACTGTTAAACCCGAAAGGAGAAACCAGCCAGTTGGGGTAGGGTCTGAGGATAGAGATCTTCAGCCTGCAGCAGGAGCGAGTTCACATACTGCACAGGCAGGTGCTGTGGCTTGCTTAAGGGGAGGGACCATCCCGCCCACTGATTGGGACTCTCCCCCACTCTTCTGGGATCCAGATGAGGAGGGACCCGAGGGCGAAGACCCCGCCCCTAACCCAGGTTTAGAGGAGGAGGGACCTGAGGTCGAAAACCCCGCCCCGGACCCAGGTTTCGGACCTGAGGGTGAGGACCCCCAGCCAGCGGCAGTGGTAAGCCCACAGACCGCACCGGAGGGGGCAGCGGCTCGGGTTAAAGGCCCTCCAGCCAAGAAAACCCCACCTGCCAAAGTCCTCAGAAGGTCCCCACGGATGCCCCAGCCAAGGAAACCGTGGTCACCAGCTTCCCAGTTTAAAGGAACAGCCTCCTGAGCCAGGGGGAAGTCCAAGGATAGAGGTCCCCAGCCAGCAGCCACGGGCGGCGAGGGACCGACCGTGCAGGACAGTGCGGCCACGCCGAAGGGAGCAGTGTGCCGCAGCCAACATAGGAATTGGGCTGGCCGCCCGGAGACGGGCAGCGGATGTACATAGTTTAGGTAATTTAAATTTAGGTATTTAGCTTAAGTTTGGGTGTTTTAGCTTAAGTTAAGTAAGGTGACGGGTAGTTTTAATTAAGTAGTAATCTGCTAAGAGTGTGTGTATTGAGTTGAGGTCGCGAGACCCGACTATGCTTCACCCAAGCCAGAGAATCTCTTGGGGACGTGGCTGTATGTTTTTGTATCTGTTGCAGAAATACTTTCAGGATGAAGGGGAGTGTAATCTTACTCGCCTTGATAGGACTGAGTATTGGAAAGAGAGGTGACATGGAGGACTCTCACATCTATGGGTGCTCAGGAGATAGAGCGCCGATAGCAACCGACGGAAGCGGCGAATGGGATGTGGAGGAGACTGCCGTCTACCTCCACGAGGGATGGTGGCCAGGGTGGCTGGGGTCCAATTCGTCCCAGTACTCCAGCCAGACCGGGTTCACGTACGGGGAGGCCTCCCTCCTGTGCCCCAGGGTACAGGTTATTGCCACAGGGGTTAGCGTCACCGTAGGGAAACGTGTATGTTTAACATGCAAGGGACACATTCCTCTGGATAGGTGGTGGTGGCTCAGAAAGCTGAGCAAAGACATGAGAAACCCCGCAGTCGAGTGGGAAAGGTTGGGGAACAATAACCACTGGACAATTACAGGGACTCACGGGGGATTAAGTGTGTGCTGGGACAAGTGGTGGGAACCAGATCAAGGGATTTATGTCTGCATGTGGGGGTCAGAGTGTTGTGTATGTACCTTTAAGAGAATAACTGGTCTCAGACTGCAGTACCGGCAGTGACCACCCCTGTATAAAAGGCGCTAGTGAGCTGTGGTGTAAGTAACCTGTTCCACCTTAAGAGAACTTAAGCCTGGTCCACCTTAAGAAAGGTGCTACTTTCTTTGGCTGCTGTATACGTAATACCGGTGGTGACCACACCGGTATATAAGCACAATGTAATAATATTGTATTCAGTATAGTCCGACCTCCAACCAGTAAAGACCTGTTGAATTTACTCTTGTGGTCTGTGTAGTAATTCTCACTATAACACACAGACTTAACAGTGGCGACGAGTCCGATTCTTACTCTGCTGCAGTAATTTCCACGGCGACTTCGTCCACAGACAGGACGTCGAAGAGAGGTTTCCACCCTCATCACCTACGGGAAGACACGTCGAGCGGCAGGCATCGAGCAACCGGAGTGCAGAAGACATCCTGACCTCGAAGCCTCCATCAGCGACTGTCAGCTTCTTCTACTACCTCGTGGTGGGTAAGCCGGGCAGCGATGCGACAGAAAGTCAACCGCGTTGGCTGTACAGACGGGGCTGGGAAGACGGAGGAATAAGGGCGGTGAAGTCGATCGCGACCAGAGATAAGGGCCGGGCCACTTTCGAGTGAGAGGCGCAGCGCGGGACATCGATCGCGACCGGAGATAAGGGCCGCATTCGGGCTAAAGGTGCAGCGTCTGGGGAAACTGAAGGCGCGAGAGCCGCGGTGAAGCGGAGACAGCATCGGGGGACAGGTGAAGACCGCCAAGCGCGGGAAAACCGCCATTTTGTGGGCGGAGGACGACGGCAAGAGCGGGAAGCCGCCATCTTAGATAACATTAAAAATACAATAAATTGCTACGATGCCTAAACATGGGAACATTAATGCCTTCGACAGTGATATAGAAGACTGGGCTATGTATGTAGAACGCATACAAAACTATTGTAAGGCAAATAAAATTCCTGAGACAGATAAAGCACTAACATTACTAAACTTAATGGGTGCGAAGACATACGGGCAATTGAAACACCTGTTATCACCAGATGAACCGGCGGATAAGACGTTCGAACAGATTGTTACTGTCCTAAAAAAATCATCTTAGCCCCACGCCGCTGATGCTAGCCGAACGATTTAAATTTTACGATAGAAGACAGCGGCAAAATGAAAGCAATGCTGAATATTTGATGGAATTACGTAAGCTAGCAAAATATTGTCAGTTTGGAACGGGACTGACAGAGGCACTTTGAGATAGATTTGTGTGTGGTTTATTTAAACAGGATACACAAAGGCGACTGCTCGAGGAGAATGAGCTGTCTCTCGAGAAGGCGGTCACTATGGCAGCAGCACACGAGGCCGCAGCGAGAGGCACGGCAGCAATGCAGCTACGGCCACCGGAACTCGGTACAAACAAATTGGGTTTGAGTTCTGTCAAATGTTATCGTTGTGGAAAGACAACGCACGATCAGAACCAGTGTTGGTTTAAAAACCAAGAATGCAGAACGTGTGGCAGGTTTGGCCACATAGCTAAAGTATGCCGGTCAGGAAAGAAGACCAGCAATAAAAAGTCACCGCAAGGAAAATATGCAAAGGTACACAAGGTGACAAAGAACAGTTTGACTGAACAGAAGTCAGATTCAGACGCTAGCAGTAATGAACTGGATAGCTTAAGAATACACAACGTTGGTAAGGATACAGACCTCCAGACAATTTGGGTCACTCTTAAGATAGCAGCAGTCCAAGTAAAAATGGAATTGGACACTGGATCGGCATTGACAGTCATGAATAAGAAAGATTACAGAAGGTTATTCCAACATATTCCCTTACAGGATATGGAGATTATATTGAAAACGTACACAGGGCAAAGAGTGTACCCCATCGGAAAAATAGAGGTAGAAGTGGCCCACAAGGGCGAAGGAAGCCAAGTAATGGACTTATATGTGCTACCTGAAGGAGGTCCACCACTACTAGGACGGGAGTGGATTCGGAAAATGAATATGGACTGGCACTCCTTGAAAGCACTAACGGTAGATTCCGGGGAAACAGCTGTCAAACCTAAACGATTGTCCAGAATATTGGATGAGGCTAAAGAGGTGTTCCAGCCGTGACTGGGAACACTGAGAGGAATTACGGCAAACATCAAGATTGATGAACATGCACAACCAAAATTTTTTAAAGCCAGACCGGTACCCTATGCAATACGACCTGCGGTTGAAGCGGAGCTGGAAGCACTAGAACATTCAGGGGTACTGTCTAAAGTAGATTGGAGTGAGTGGGCTACGCCCATTGTTCCCGTTATGAAACGTCCTGCGAACAATAAGCCAGGAGATCCAGGGAAGATTCGCATCTGTGGAGATTTCAAGATCACCGTTAATCCGGTGCTTCACACGGTGCAGTATCCGCTTCCACGGATTGAGGATATTTTTGCTTCACTGTCTGGTGGGAAACACTTCACCAAGATAGACCTGGCGCAGGCATACTTGCAGATGGAGGTTGAAGAAGAGTCACGCCAATACCTCACGATCAACACGCATCGAGGGTTGTACCGGTACAATAGGCTGGTTTTTGGTGTGGCATCGGCTCCAGCAATTTGGCAGAGGGCCATGGAGCAGGTATTACAGGGAATTCCAGGCACACAATGTTACCTGGACGACATTCTGATCACAGGTGATGGTGATGAACAGCATCTCGCTAACTTGGAACTGGTGCTCAACAGACTGAAAGAGTATGGACTTAGGGTAAATCGGCAGAAATGTGAGTTCTTCCAGAAGCGGATCTCGTACTGTGGTCATGTCATTGACCGGGAGGGGCTTCATAAGTCTCCTGACAAGATAGCGGCTGTTGTAAAGGCTCCCGCTCCGGAGAATGTCTCTCAGTTGAGGTCGTTTCTAGGATTAATTAACTACTACCATAAATTTCTGCCAAATCTATCCACGGTGCTGCATCCGTTGAATGCTCTTTTACAGAAAGGGGTACCATGGGACTGGGGCGAAAACTGTAAGAAGGCATTTCGCAAAAGCAAAGAATTGATCACCTCAGAGGAAGTGTTGGCTCACTTCAACCCGACACTGCCTATTCGGTTGGCTTGTGATGCTTCTCCATATGGTATTGGGGCAGTACTCTCACATAAATTGCCAAATGGCACGGAAAGGCCAGTCGCGTTTGCATCCAGATCATTGACCTCCGCTGAGCGCAACTATGCGCAGATCGATAGGGAGGCCCTTAGCCTTGTATGGGGAGTGAAGAAGTTTAATCATTACCTACAGGGCCAAAAATTCACACTTCTGACGGACCATCAACCGTTGGTGTCCATTTTTAACCCTAAGAAGGGTGTTTCGGTGATGACAGCACAGCGTCTCCAGAGATGGTCTCTTTTCTTAGGGGCACATCAATATCAGATAGAATTCAAAGGTACGAAACAGCATGGCAATGCTGATGGCCTGTCGTGCCTGCCACTACCTGAAGATGAAGACACGATGGAAGTTGACCCTGTTGAGTTATTTCATTCGACCATTATCAAGTGTTTACCTGTCACCAACGCAAGTATTGAAAGAGAAACCAGGAACGACCCGACACTGTCCAGAGTCTACGAGGTGACAGTGAAAGGATGGCCAACACGGGGTGATCCTCTGTTACCGGCATTCTCGGCAAGGTGAGACCAGCTGTCCATCTGCCATGGTACTTTGATGTACGGGACAAGAGTAATTATTCCTCCCAAGTTAAGGGAAAGAGTTTTAAAAGAACTACATGAAGGTCATCTGGGGGGAGTTAAAATGAAAAGTCTTGCTAGGGCTTACGTATGGTGGCCGGGTATTGACCAACAGATTGAGGAGTTAACGAAAAGCTGCGCTGGGTGTCAAAAAGTGCAAAATGCACCTCCGATAGCACTGCTGCACCCATGGGAATGGCCTTCAGCCCCATGGCAACGCGTACACATTGACTTTGCTGGTCCATTCATGGACTCCATGTTCCTAATCGCGGTGGATGCACATTCCAAATGGCCAGAAGTCATCAAGATGAGTACCACTACTTCAGAAAAGACAATTGCGGTGTTAAGAACAATATTCGCAAGGAACGGATTGCCGGAACAGATCTGTTCGGACAACGGACCACAGTTTGTATCGGAAGAATTCCAACAATTCTTAAAGAAGAATGGAGTTAAACATTATACCTCTGCCCCATATCATCCGGCGACAAACGGGTTGGCTGAAAGATTTGTCCAGACATTCAAAAAGGCTATTAAGGCCATGAATGATGATCAGATTCCGCTGCAACACAAGGTCAATAAGTTCCTGATGTCATATAGAAACGCCGATCATGCCGTGACTAACCAAAGTCCTGCTATGATGTTTTATAACAGGAGGTTGCGGTCCAAGTTGGACTTGTTAAAACCAAATGTGCGGAGGGAAGTGGAAAACAAACAGTTTCGGCATATTAACAGCAAGACCACTCGAACTTTCGACGTAGGACAACCAGTGATGGCAAGGGGCTATGGAAACGACAAATGGCAGTCCGGAACAATCCGGGCCAGTCAAGGACCTCTGATGTACACCGTAGATATTGGTCATAATGTGATAAGGCGTCATGCGGATCAACTGGTAGAGTCGAGAGCAAGGGTCGAACCCATGGTTGTGACAGAGACAGCTGTGGAAGACGTTCATGAACCTGAAGCATCTACCTCGGCTGAGAATGTATTTGATGATGATGACACCCAATACATTGGCAACCAACTAGAGGAGGCACCTCAACAACAAGAATCAGAGACCACTGAAATGCGTTATCCAAGCCGAATCAGAAAGCCTCCTGAGAGACTGAACCTTTGAACTGTTATACCTGAAGTTATATATGTATATATGTTATGTTTATTTGGGGATATGACTGTTAAGCTAAAAAGGGAGGATTGTGGTGTATGTAACCTGTTCCACCTTAAGAGAACTTAAGCCTGGTCCACCTTAAGAAAGGTACTACTTTCTTTGGCTGCTGTATACGTATTGTATTCAGTATAGTCCGACCTCCAACCAGTAAAGACCTGTTGAATTTACTCTTGTGGTCTGTGTAGTAATTCTCACTATAACACACAGACTTAACATGAGCCTCTGTTGTTTTCAGTTCTCGATTGACTTCCATCAGTAAAGACTTGTTTTGCTCAACTCCTGCTGTCCATGTCTCAATCATTCACGGACATAATACTGGTGACGAGCAGGTACGACCTTACCTACAGTCTGCACCACCTCCTGGGATCCATTCCTGCAGTGAAGTGAGCAGAGGTCGAGGCCAGAAAGAAAAGAAAATAAGAGGCAGTAGAAACGGGCGTCGACCGTGGGCATCCGCCCCTGTGTTAGCGGAGTTGAAGATTGCTGGAGAAGCTGTCGAAAGCGGGGCCTGTTTCCTGTCGACGGTGCTTCAGCTAATCGGGCTGGTGGCAGGTAGTACACTGATCCTTCCTGGGCTGCGGCAGTCGTGAACTCGAGCGGGTGGCTTGCAACGGGGCCGAGCAGCGTTGTCGGGAAGAAGAGAGAGAGAGGGTGGAGCACACAGGGCGCGGCCGGGGCTACGAAGCCGGGCTGCGTATAGACCCGAGAAGAGGGAAGCAAGAGTCCCACAGGGTTGTTCCACGATGGGAAAATAATAAAAAAAAGAAATATTAAACGCGCAAGAAACCGCGAGGAGCTGCAGGTTGCAACGGGAACCGCGGAAACAGCGGGGAAGAAGGCAAAGCGCGGGAGGCGCCATCTTAATCAGCGGGGAAGAAGGCAAAGCGCGGGAGACGCCATTATGTTAAATCGGGGAAGAAGGCAAAGCGCGGGAGGCGCCTTTTTAGATTTGCAAGATGCCGAAGACTGGCTGTATCACTGCTTTTGATAATACAATAGAGGACTGGACCACGTATGTGGAAAGAGTCGAGGTATATTTCGAGGCAAACGAAATAGCTGATGAGAAAAAGGCATCAGTATTGCTAAACTTAATGGGCGCTAGAATGTACGGCCTATTGCGGGACCTGATTACTCCAGCCAAACCGAAGGCGAAGAGTTTTAATGAAATTGCTGCTGTCCTACAGGAACACCTAAACCCTGCACCGCTGTTGATAGCAGAAAGATTTAAATTCCACAGGAGAACTCAGCATAAAGATGAGAGCAATGCTGAGTACCTTACAGAACTACGCAAGCTATCAAACCACTGCCAGTTCAGAGAAGGACTGGCAGATACCCTACGGGACAAATTTGTCTGTGGACTCCTGAGTGAAGGAACACAGAAGAAGTTACTATCAGAGAAAGAGCTGACGATAGATAAGGCTTTCAGCATGGCAGTATCATATGAAGCAGCAGCCAGGGGAGCTGCAGAAATTCAACAAAAGCCACAGGACGGCACCCATGAAGTGACATGGGGATTTGCAAAATGTTACCGCTGCAGCAGAACTAACCATGACCAAAAGGACTGCTGGTCCAAAGACAAAATATGCAGGCAATGCGGAAAGATGGGACACATTGCACGAGTTTGCAGGTCTGGGAAGAAGACCAGCGACAACAAAAAGGCTACTAAGGGACCGTACAAGAAAGTACAAAAGATGACGGACAGTAGTTCTGAAGACCAGATGAGCGATAGTGAATCCGGGAACAGGAGACTAAGCTGTCTCAAACTTCACAATGTAATCGCAAAAGAGGATCACCAAACCATTTGGGTCACCCTCACGATAGCAGGGTCCCAAGTTAAAGTGGAATTGGATACAGGATCAGCGCTAACTGTCATGAATCAACGAGACTACGAGCGGCTATTCTCACACATACCCTTGAGAGAGACATCCATCGTCTTGACGACGTATACGGGGCAAAAAGTATACCCCAGAGGAAAAATAAGGGTGCCTGTCGAATACAATGGCAAGAAAATACGGAAATTGTATCTCTACATACTGCCAAATGGTGGACCACCGTTATTGGGACGTGAATGGATCAGGAAGATAAACTTAGATTGGCACTCCATTCATGCAATGACGGTGGACGGTAAAAAAGATGAAGACGTCACTCCTGGACGATTGTCAACAATCTTAGCTGACGCCAAAGAGGTATTTCAACAAGAACTGGGCACGCTTAAAGGCGTAACTGCCTCGATAAAAATAGAAGAGAATGCAGTTCCCAAGTTTTTCAGAGCAAGACCGGTACCATATGCAATTCGCCCAGCCGTCGAGGCAGAGCTGGAGAATCTGGAGAAGGCAGGCGCGTTGTCTAAGGTCGACTGGAGCGAGTGGGCAACACCCATCATTCCCGTCATGAAGAAAACGTTAAGCAATAAGTCCGGGGAGCCAAGGAAGATTCACATCTGTGGGGATTTCAAGGTGAAGGTGAACCCAGTCCTTCACACAGTACAATATCCCCTTCCAAGGATAGAAGACATCTTCGCCTCACTGTCTGGAGGGAAGCCTTTTACAAAAATTGACCTAGCACAAGCATATTTGCAGATGGAGGTTGAAGACTCCTCTAGGAAGTATCTCACGATAAACACTCACAAAGGTCTTTACCAGTATCATCAATTGGTATTCGGAGTAGAATCGGCTCCGGCGATATGACAAAGAGCGATGGAACAAGTCCTGCAAGGGATTCCGGGGACTCAGTGTTACTTGGACGACATCCTTGTGACAGGTGAAGATGACAGTGAACACCTTAACAACCTAGAACAGGTGCTCACTAGACTACGGGAACATGGGCTACGAGCCAACCGCCCCAAGTGCGAGTTTTTTAAGAAACAGATATCGTATTGTGGCCATGTGATTGATGAAGAGGGGTTACATAAGTCCCCTGACAAAATTGAAGCGGTTGTTAAGGCCCCAGCACCTGAAAATGTGTCGCAACTGAGGTAATTCCTCGGATTGGTGAATTACTACCATAAGTTTTTGCCGAATATGTCGACAATTCTGCACCTACTGAACGTCCTGCTACGAACGGGGGTAGCATGGAAATGGAGCGATGATTGTAAGCGGGCCTTTCAGAAGAGTAAGGACTTAATCACTTCAAGGGAAGTATTGGCTCACTACAACCCAGCACTGCTGATCAGACTGGCGTGTGATGCGTCTCCCTACGGCATTGGGGCGGTACTGTCACGTAAATTCCTTGATGGTTTAGAGAGGCCGATAGCTTTTGCGTCACGCTCGTTAACTTCTGCCGAGCGTAACTATGCCCAGATTGACAGAGAGGCCCTCAGCCTAGTGTGGGGGGTGAAGAAGTTCAATCACTACCTGCGCGGTCAAAAATTTACTCTACTAACCGATCATCAACCTCTTGTCTCCATTTTCAACCCTCAGAAGGGCGTACCGATAATGACAGCACAACGGCTGCAGAGGTGGTCCCTTTTCCTAGGGGCACACCAATATGACATCGAGTACAAAGGAACTAAACAGCATGGGAATGCTGATGGATTGTCACGCCTACCGTTGCCGACGGTGGAAGAAGACCTTGCAGTGGATCCAATGGAGTTATTCCACTCGACCATAGTCGAATGTCTCCCCGTGACGAATGCAAACATAGAAAAGGAAACACGGAATGACCCGACACTATCACGGGTCTATGGTTTAACAGTGAAGGGATGGCCAGCACATGGCGAACCACTGCTGCCAGCATTCTCGCCGAGAAGAGAACAGCTGTCAGTGTGCAGAGGAACCTTGATGTGTGGATCCAGAGAAGTAATTCCACCTAAGTTGATGGATAGAGTGCTCAATGAGCTTCATGAGGGTCATCTGGGTGGGGTAAAAATGAAGAACTTAGCCAGAGCGTTTGTGTGGTGGCCGGGAATCGATAGAGAAATCGAAGAGATGACCAAGGCTGTGCAGGATGCCAGAAGGTCCAAAACGCCCCACCACAAGCTCCTCTGCATCCATGGGAGTGGCCCTCATCTCCATGGCAAAGGGTGCACATTGATTTTGCTGGCCCCTTCATGGACTCGATGTTTTCAATTGCGGTGGACGCACATTCATCGTGGCCAGAGGTAATAAAAATGTCCTCAACCACCACGGAAAAAACTATCACAGTTTTACGAACCATATTCGCCAGGAATGGGCTGCCTGAACAGATTTGCTCTGACAATGGACCACAGTTTGTGTCTGAAGAGTTTCGGAGGTTCTTAAAGAACAATGGTGTTAAACATTACACATCTGCCCCATATCATCCAGCCACTAATGGATTGGCCGAGAGGTTTGTCCAAACATTCAAGAAAGCTATCAAGGCAATGTGTAATGAAGATATACCCCTACAACACAAGGTGGACAACTTCTTGTTTGCCTACCGGAATGCGACACATGCGGTTACCAACCAAACTCCAGCCATGATGTTCTTCAATCGAAGACTGCGATGCCACTTGGATTTGGCTAAGCCAAACGTCCGAAGAGATGTGGACAACAGACAGTTTCAGAATATGAATGAAAGGCCGACCAGGAGTTTTAAGATAGGTCAACCAGTTTTGGCCCGGGACTACCGCACTGAGAAATGGCAGCCAGGAACGATTTGTACACGGCAAGGACCTCTCATGTATACCGTGGACGTTGGAGAGGGCATTGTAAGACGCCATGCTGACCAGATTCTAGAGTCACTGGAAAACGTCAACTCCACACCACGATCTGATACACCTGGCAATGAAATCGACGTACCAATTGCAGCTACCGCAGAACCGATGATATTGGAAGCAGATGAACCAAACAACGACATTGATTCCAACTCAACATTGCCAGAAGAACCTGATACCCCAAAGAGGCGTTATCCAGACAGAATCAGGAAGCCTCCTCAAAGACTGAACTTATAATTGCTTAAACTTAACCAATGTATCTAGCAACCGTAATTGTGATTGTAATTAGTTATCATTTAGTTGTTAAATGAATGTTATGTACTGTTTATCTAAAAGGGGAGGAATTGTTGTGTATGTACCTTTAAGAGAATAACTGGTCTCAGACTGCAGTACCGGCAGTGACCACCCCTGTATAAAAGGCGCTAGTGAGCCTCTGTTATTTTCAGTTCTCGATTGACTTCCATCAGTAAAGACTTGTTTTGTTCAACTCCTGCTGTCCGTGTCTCAATCATTCACGGACATAATACAGAGAAGGCCTGCCCGTCAGGCATATCCGCCATTTTCCACCGGCAATGGCAAGATGCTGGGGAGGGGGTGGAGTGGGATTCCAGCCTGAAGGCGTGCGCAGTCCCATACTCCCCAATCCCAGTGAATGCCACTGAGCTTGTAACCCGCCCCCGAAAGCCCCTGCCCACGACCCAGGCAGCAAGAACCCACAGGGAGGGGTGCCCCACCACCACCAAGGGACCAGGGAATGGGCTGGTACTAGTGCCTACCGATCAAGTGCTGTACCAGGGGGTACACTACACAGTAGCCTCCGTGATTTAAAATCTTACCAAGGTACACTTACCGGAGTGGTGCCCCAAAGAAACAGAGCAGCTATACCAGGCCCCATTAAAGGAGATGTTCAGGAAATTTTATGAGTTCGATTTCGCCAATGTCGACAAAACTGAACTGTACACCACACCCCATGAGTTCTTGGGTAATGCAGGGAGACAAAGAAGGGGAGTATGGAATGATGTTTTAACTGCGTTTAATACTGGGTCCTCTGTCATCAACAGTCTGGATGACATAGAGCTGCAGACCAAGATAAACATTTTAAAAACACAGTTAAGGAAGATATTGATGGATGAGAACAAAGTAGTGGGCTCGGAGTTACATGAGGACCAGGCCATGACGGTCCATTTAAAAGAGATTATAGCCGAGCTGGAGAAGAACGCAAAGACTGTAAATGCCCTCATAAGTGTAAGATTCGCAAAATTCCCACATTCCCCCAAGGTTATTAATAAAAGGGACCCTGCATGGACAATTTAAAAAGGGTACCCAAAAAGATGGCGTCTGCACCTCATGACCAAAAGCCTGTCAGATTTTAAAAGCTTGGACTCTGCAGCACAGAGCAGGCAGCTTTGGGAAATCGAAACTTAAAATGCATTTCTGTGAAAAGGACTTTGTGTTTGAAAAGCCAGACAGCTAGGCAAACACTGAATATGCATTTCGGCAGATTAGAACAGATCAACTCAGTTAGGCCTAAGCATGAGGCCATTAGTTTGTCCACATAAATAATCAGAAACAGCTTAAGGAAGCCACCAAGGCTGGACAGGCCGATTAAAATGCATTAATGACAATACAACTTGGACATCAGGCCATCAGATGCGATAAACGGCCATCTAAAGCCATTTAGTTTAGATTGGTATAATCAATTAAAACAGCCCGCCAAAAGTTAAACAATGGACTGACCTGATTTGGCGCACAGATTAAGGGCCATCCGAAGGAGTATAATTGTAGGCCCTCAGTACCAATCGTTCTCTTGTCTCTCTTGCTCTGCTCTCTCAACTCTGACCTCTTGGGCTGCTGCCGCCCGCACTCATGCCCTGGCCTCGTGGCGGGTTCTCTTCTCGCTCTCCGCTTTGTTTAACAACCAAGGACATCCATACCAAGCACGGAGAGGGGAACGAGACCCGAGTCCAAAGTCACCCAGGACACACGGGCCATGAAAGAGGGCAGACGAAACAAGGAGAAATGAAACAAGACGAAGAACAAGGAAGAGACCCGACAAGAGCAGAGAAGGGCAGCAAAAGACGCATTGATAAAAGCCAAACGCCTAGTTATAAGCTGGCGTTTGGGGAAGAATTTAGACGAATAATACTGGCGTTCCAAGAATGGGTCGAAAAATCTAAGCAGTGAAGACTGCCAACCGTCGCACAAACGCAACGCTACCGCCGACAACCGCCCGAGGGAGAAGAAAAAGAGAACCCATCACGATGAGGAGAGGAAAGGTATGCCGCAGCAACAGCTCCAGAACCGCGCCCTGAGACCACGTGGTGATGGAGTACCCCAAAGGACAGGAGACCAAACCTTAAAACTCGCAACTGTTAAAGCAACATGCCTTGGATTGGTGAGCATGAATTCCTGGCCCCTCATAGCTTAACATAGTTAGGTATAGTGGGTGTGATAAGGATAAGGGGATGTGCCATGTGTTCCCCATTCCCTTTATAAATATAGTTATTTGTTTATGCCTGTAATTGTTTACCAGTAATTTCTCATAAGACTGTGATTTATTTCTGTTTTAATAAAATCTTGGTTTTCTTACACCAAACCACTTGTCTACTTGATTTTTCTGTATCGCCGCCTGCACCTAAGTCCGGTGTCTAGAACCCAGGGGCGTGGGAGTGATTCGACCCACTCACAAGCAGTCAGGGGCATAACTGACTGGGCGCATGTGCCACCCCCTACAGAAAATGGCGACCGCGACAGGACTCTGGCAGCAGGGTTGCGATACAGTAGACAATGGTTCGGATGAGCAAACCATGATGGAGGAAATGATTTCTCATCATGTGTTTAGCAAGGTAAATATCACAAAGAAGTGGATCACCACTCTGTTAAGGGCTGGGCGTCCGGTAGATGCAGCAGCTGAGTGGACAGAGGGAAAGGAACACAAGAAGTCCTTGGAGAAGGCAGTCTAGTTGATGTGTTTCAAAAAGCAGGTCCAGCTTTTGGACAGGCTCGTTGCAGCACAGGCAGCTGAGTTAAAGGAGTCAGCCCTGGAGAGCCAGGATAAGGCTCTCGCAGGGGAGAAGTTATTGGTAGCATTGCAGGCCCTGAATCAGGAGAGAGTGTATTTAATGGGAGAACACAAGGCCCAGTTGGAATACCTACAGTGCCAAGTCACCGAAGCCAAGGGAAATGACTTCAGGTTGCTGGAAAAGAACGCCCGCTTGGCAAGGCTAGTTAGGGAACAGGAGGAAAAAGTACAGGAGGTAAAGGCAGCTGACAAGCTAGCAAGCGAACGGGGGCTTGAGGAGGCAGACCACGGCCCCTGTAAAGAGCGGATAGAAAATCTGAGCCTGGCCTTCAGGAATGCAAAAGGCATGGTGTGCCTCATAAGCCCAAAGGCAGATCAGGTGGATTTTATGGGGATCGAGGGGAGGACAGTTCTAACGTCACTGGTCGTGCCCAGGGACGACCCGGTTGAGGGACAGGAGATCTCACGACCACCACCCATAGCGCCAAGCTTCAGCGAGGTCTGGCAACAAGGGGGGGTGGAGCCAGAGGTGGAGCGGAGGTGGAGCAACCCCAGCCAGAGAGGTCGGAACCGGGACCGATGTGCCCAGCGCGGCATCGGAGGTTCGGCCCACCCGTCAATGGTGACGATGACGGACCCCTCCAAAACCAGTTTGTATTACCCTATAGCACCCAACAGCTTAGGGCTATGGTCAACCATATCCCAAAGCTCTCCGAAAAGGGAGACCCCTCAATCCACTTCAGGGACATAGAGCAGGCAGCCAGTGTCAACGACTGCGATGGTGCTGAGCAGGCCAAGATGCTGCTATTCTCCCTGGAGAGTAGTCTCCTCCAATCCCTCTCTGACGAGTGTAAGAGGGGACAGAGTGGCTATGAGGAGCTCAGAGATGTGGTTCTGGAAGCAATGGGGATGAATGAGGGAAGGCCTTTCTCCCGTGTGGCGAAAACGGTCCAGCTCACAGGGGAAACCCCGCAGGCTTTCGCCGACCAGCTATGGCCGGTGTAACGGAGGGCCTGCCCGGGGACACCAAACTGGGGGTTCCTGAACGGGGATCCCCTGACCCATTGGCTCCATTGCCTGGTGGTGAACAGCTTGCCACAGGTCCGGGCCAAGGCAGAAGTCTGGTTCGACCCCAAGAACCCCAGACCACCGAACTTATGGTGATCAGACAGTTGACTCTGGCCTATAAAAACGGTAGGGGAACTGATGCACACCCACCTAAGGGGAAGGCACATGAGGTAAAACCCGACCGGGTGGGAAAGAATGGCACCAGGAAGGGAATAACCCCCCTGCAATGCAAAGACGAATTGTTACGGATGTGGGAAGGATGGTCACTGGCAGAAGGAGTGCAAAAACCCTTGGAAGGATAACAAGGGAAAGAATTGCATAGCCCCAGCCCAAAAGGCGGAGGCGGGAATTACTCCCGCAGTGGTCGAGTCACTTTTGGACACTATGAGGTCCTTATTGACTGGCCAGGGGTGAGTAGCAGCTGCTACTGGTGCTCTGACCCCATCAGCCCCATCCAACCCGCAGCCCTGACTAGAGCGAGCGCAGCCTGTTTACCTGTGTTTTCTCTGGTATGATGAATGGAAAAGACCCCTCTTGGAGATGGAGGTCGAAAAGTTGACGGGGACCTATCTGTTGGACACGGGGGCATCGTGCACCGTGGTCTACTCAGCTAACCCCACCACCTCGCCTCTACCTAACGGGGTCCCATACAGTCTGTGGGGGTTCACCGGCAAAGAACAGGCCAGCTCGTTTTCCATCCCACTTGCCATTCGTTTAGGACCACTCCACTCTAAGTGGACCTGTGTCCTGATGAAATGGGAAGTGGAGGGTGGAAGAGGGGTCTTGGGAGCCGACTTTATTGTAGGCCACGGGATCCTAGTAGATTTGAGAAATCATTGCCTATGGGGGGCAGGTAAAGGAAAGAACGGTGAGGTAGTAGTGATCCCAGGAAAGGAAGGGAAGGGGACCCTGTGCACCATGAAGCCCAAAGAGGGGTATAACCTTGAGCTCATGGTCAGTAACACCCCACAGGAGTTCCAGCATTTGTGCAGGCCCACCTGGCCACATTTGCCACACACAAACACGACTGCGGAAGGGTCAACGGGTTTGAGGTCAGAGTAGACGGGGACCCCATGGCCCGACCACAGAAACAGTATAACTTCCCCAGGGAAGCAGAGCCAGACATGGAAGCAGCCATGTCCTCGTTAGTACAGCAGGGAGTTCTGAGACCGATAGCTACCCACGTGTGTAATGATCAGTAACCTGTCATTCTGGATTGGTACACTAGGTGGTGCAGTATGTATATAAGAGTGGGCTACCCAGGATGCACTAGGCTACCCACAAGGCAGCAGTCAAGATGGAGGCCTCTACAGATGCTGTGCCTAGTCCACATGTGCTCAATAAAGTGTCTAGCAAAAGCTAGCTGTTCTTAATAAAAACGACTAGTTATTAATGAACATAACATGGTACCAGGATTGGTAAGATCTGCTGAATATTGTGCAATGCAACATGGAGAATTTGAAGCCACCAGAGCATTTGAAACTCACAGGAAATGTCGACGACAATTGGCAGACTTTTAAACAACAATTCGAACTCTACATTGCTGCCTTCGGGTATGGTACGAAGCCAGATGCAAGGAAAATAGCGTTGCTGCTCATGGTTGCAGGCCCACAGGCGATAGAGGTATTTAATACATTTGTATTTAATCCAGAGGAGAACAGAAAAAAATTAGACGATGTGCTAAAGCAGTTTGATACACATTGTTCTCCCAAAAAGAATGAAACCTATGAGAGGTACATCTTCCATTCTCGGACACAGCAGCAAAATGAGACTTTTGATAGCTTTTTGACTGATCTGAAACTGAAAGCACAGACATGTAATTTCTCTGAGCTGAAAGCATCCATGATTCGTGGCCAGATTGTGTTTGGTATTCATGATAAAAAAAGTCAGGGAATGTCTGTTGAGAGAAACCGAACTAACATTGGAAATTGCTGTGAAAATATGCCAAGCCAGCGAGCTAGCTCAAAAGCATGCCAAGACTTTCAGTGAAATCAATGATGATGCAATTGCAGTAAGTGCTGCTGTCGGTGCTGTGTCCTACAAGGGGAAGAAACATGGGCAGAACAGAAGTGAAAAGCAATCGGAGGAAGGAATTTTTAATTGTAAATGCTGTGGTTACAAACACCAGTTAAAACAATGTCCAGCATTTGGAAAAATGTGCACAAAATGTCATGGAAAGAATCACTTTGCCAAACAATGCTTTTCAAAAGTAAAAACTAAGAAAGGGCAACAAGTTAATGTAATTGAGGACACTGATTTAAGTGAGACATGTTTTGTAGGAATGGTATCATGTGACAATATCAAAAAGGATACAGAAAATGTGCAGCCCTCAGGAATTAACAATGCTGAACATAAAGTTAATGCAGTAAAAGAGGACAAATGGATGATCCCACTGCAGGTAAATGGAGCATTAGTTACATTGAAACTAGACACTGGGGAAAAAGCAAACTTAATCAGTATGAGTGACATTAACAATATGAAAGAAAAGCCCAAAATACAGAAAAAGTCAGTACTACTGAAGGACTATAATGGACAGAAAATAGATAGCTTAGGTGTATGCAGATTTAAAGTGACAGTCAAAGACAAAGTGCATCATCTCATGTTTTCTGTTGTGGCTGAAGGACTTGATTCACTACTGGGTGACAAAGCTTGTGAGGACTTAGAACTGGTCAAGAGAGTCTACCGTATAAACTGTGCCATAAGCAGACCAAATGGCTCCGTGGATTCTGTAGTGAATAATTTCCAGGATGTGTTCAAAGGATTTGGAGCTCTACCATTCACTTACAAGATCCAGCTAAAGGAGGATTCTCAGCCAGTGGTACATGCTCCACGAAGAGTTCCAGCACCCCTGCGTGACCGGCTCAAGAATGAACTGGACAGAATGACCACAGTAGGAGTCATCAGGAAAGTCGAAGAGCCAACAGACTGGGTTAACTCCATGGTATGTGTAAAGAAAAAGAACAATGATCTAAGAATATGCATGGATCCAAAGGACTTAAATGAAAACATAAAATGTGAACACTACCAGATTCCCAAGCGAGAAGAAATCACCAGTGAAATGTCAGGTGCCAGATACTTTACAAAGCTCAATGCCTCACAAGGATTTTGGCAACTAAAACTGGATGAAGAGAGCACCAAATACTGTACCTTTAACACACCATTTGGCAGGTATTGTTTCCTCAGAACGCCTTTCAGGATAATGGGGCAGTAATTCGGGTCGGTGGCTTGCCGCGCGTGCAAGCCCCTGATATGCACTTACCCGACACGCTGACATTTCACCTCCAGGGACGCCTGGAATTCCATTTTGAAACAGAAGAATCCCGGGCAGCGTTTGACGTCACGCCGCCCAGGAGTGCAGCCAGCGCGAAGCCTGGAGCGCGCTGTGCAAGTGAGACATGCCCCTTGAGGTCTCAGTTTAATAGGACATGCCCCCAATGTTTCTCACAAGCTGCTAAGCATTTTTACATGCAAAGCAGCAGTTTAAATAGGTTTTTGGTATTTTTATGAAGCTTTTGGTAACTTTTATAAACTTTTAAAAGCGTTTACATTATTTTGAAGAATCTGAAGTAGTTTTAAACAGAATTAAAGCAATTTAAAGACTTTTAAAAGCCCTAAAATAATTTTTTAAATTCCATTTATTTATTTAGCAATGTCGTCGTCATACGTGTCTTCACACTGTTCCCTTTGGGGAACTGTATGAAGTGGTGGAAGGATTTATGGCCGTGATTAACGCTCATTCCGTGACCGTAACCATCTTTGAACCAGCCATTAGGGTGGTTAGTCCTATGGCGGGAGGGTTTTACGGGCTCCCACAAGCTATACAAGGAGGGGGGGCCACCCACACCCACGGACGCAAATATCCCACTGGATGTCAACCCAGAATTTAGAGCCGGAGCTCCGACTCCACTTGCTGGGACTGTCTGGAGCGGGGTTCGAAACCCTACCCCGTCTGGCCCAGCGGCGGGGATCCTACCGCTGCGCCAAAGGCCCAATCCGATTAACAACGTGAAATGGCTGGAATGAGCACAATTCACGGCATTAAAAGAACTCACAATTGAACTGATGGTGACCTCAGCAATCTCCTCAACGAGGTGGAGGTGCAGCGCCTGCTCATCATTGGTAATGAGAAGTCAAAGGCGCCGCAAAAAGGACAGATGATAGCTTGGTCTTTCAAGTGGCAGCATAGGGCTCCAGTCACGGGGAGGGAAAAGGCGCAGGAAACGTATGGGTGTCACCTTTTGCGCGGAGTGGGCCTTTTGCGTAGCGGTAAGCATCCCCGCCGCTGGGCCACAAGGAGTAGGGTTTCGAACCCCGCTCCAGACAGTCCCGGCAAGTGGAGTCGGAGCTCCAACTATAAATTCTGGGTGGACATCCAGCGGGATACTTGCGTCCGCGGGTGTGGGTGGCCCCCCCCCTCAGATGGGTTGTGGGAGCCCGTAAAACCCTCATGCCATAGGACTAACCACCCTAATGGCTGGTATGAAGATGGTTATGGTCACGGAAGGAGTGTTAACGTGGCCAGAAATCCTTCCACCACTTCATACAGTTCCCGAAAGGGAACAGTGTGAGGATACGTACGATGATAACCTGTTGCGCAATGCACCTCCTTGGACCCTCAGTCGCAGATGCGAGGGGGCAAATCGTGCAATTGTTAAATTTTTCATTTTATTGACATGTAAAATGTTGGCCCAGTAATTTCCTTCCAAACGCGCGAGTACGGTCGGGGTACTTACGCGTCTGTCCGGAGGAAATGCCGGTTTTCAGCATGCACAGCGCATGCGGGGAAAACTGGCATGTCCTGTCCTCTGAACGAAGGGGTTCAGAGGCAGAACGCGTGCGACTGTACAGGCAGCGCGTGCGCAGTAAAATTCGCCGCTTTCATTCATGCTTTCAGTGAGGTCAAGTCCTTGCAACTTACACATGAAAAAAGCATGAGTACAGTTGCTCCAGAGGCTGCGGTTGTTTGGGAAAGGGAGGAAAGTTATTTTAAGCAATGCGGAGGTAAGTTTTAAAGTTTATTTTTGTTTTTTAAAATGGGTTTTCAGTACTGTAGGTAGAAGGATCAATTGTGGCTATGTGAATTGAATTTGCTGTGTTTATTAAATGTGAAAATGACTGCAACATTTTTAAGAGAGAAACTTTTCATCAGTAATATATTCTTTTAAGTAATTATGTATGTATGTCTGTATATATTCCTTTGCGTGTATGTATATATTCCTGTACTTATGTGTATGAATGTATGTATTTAATTATGACTTTCAGAGAAAGTAACTTATTGGAAAATCATAATTAAAAACATACATTCATACACATAAGTAAAGGAATATAAAACATACATACATATACGTAAAGGAATATATGCGGACATACATACATAATTACTTATTACTGATGAAAAGTTTCTTTCTTAAAAGTGTTGGAAATGTTACATTACTCATTCTCACATTCAATTCACACAGCCACAATTGCCCCGAACTTGACAATTTCATTCACTTTGCCTCCAATTTCCACCCTTCCCTCACCTTCACATGGCCCATCTCTGACTCTTCCCTTCCCTTCCTCGACTTCTCCGTCTCCATCTCTGGGGATAGGTTATCGACCAATATTCACTACAAGCCCACTGACTCCCACAGCTACCTGGACTACACTTCCTCCCACCCCGCTTCCTGTAAGGACTCTATTCCATTCTCCCAGTTTCTCCGTCTCCGCCGTATCTGCTCCGACGATGCCACCTTCCACACCAGTGCTTCAGACATGTCTTCCTTTTTCCGCAACCGAGGATTCCCCTCTACCGTGGTTGACACTGCCCTCGACCGTGTCAGTTCCATCTCCCGCACTTCTGCCCTCACCCCTGCCCCTCCCTCCCGGAACCACGTCCTCACCTTTCACCCCACCAGCCTCCACATTCAACGGATCATCCTCCGGCATTTCCGCTACCTCCAAAGTGATCCCACCACCAAACGTATCTTCCCCTCCCCTCCCCTTTCAGCATTCCGCAGGGACCGCTCCCTCCGAGACACCCTAGTCCACTCCTCTATCACCCCAAACAGCCCTTCCTGTTAAAGCTGAAACAGAAATCATACTATGACAAGTCATCCAAAACTCTGAAACCATTGACAAGGGATGATGTTGTCAGGATTGAGGATCCAGATGCATGGAACAGGAAAGCTACAGTTCTTGAGGAAGTAGGACCAAGGTCATACACTGTTAGAACTGAGGAAGGACAGATTCTCAGGAGGAACCGCCGTTCCATCCTAAAAACACAAGAGACTATCGAAGAGCAAATCGATGACAATGCCGCAACTGAATCTTGTCACTCACCACCAGAACAATCTAACACAAATACACATACAGGCTCTCATAAAAACACATCAGACTTACCTGTGCTGAGAAGATCCACACGTGAAGTAAAAAAGCCTGATAGACTTAATCTTTGAGTACAAAGAAAACTACATTGAAAATGTGTTGACTGTTGAAGATGTTTATGTTGTTATTGATTGATATTGATTGATACTGATTTTGTTTAACCTCAAAGAAAGGGAGATGTAATGATCAGTAACCTGTCATTCTGGAATGGTACACTAGGTGGTGCTGTATGTATATAAGAGTGGGCTACCCAGGATGCACTAGGCTACCCACAAGGCAGCAGTCAAGATGGAAGCCTCTACAGATACTGTACCTAGTCCACATGTGCTCAATAAAGTGTCTAGCAAAAGCTAGCTGTTCTTAATAAAAACGACTAGTTATTAATGAACATAACAACGTGAACTCTCCATTGTGGCTGGTTAGAAAGCCAGACAATCCCTGGAGGGCCACGGTGGACTATCAGGTGCTCAATAGTAACATCCCAGCCTGTGCACCCACGGTAGCAGCAGTTGCCAACCTGATAGGAAGTGTTCCAGCATCCGCGACAACTTTCATGGTGCTGGATATTTCCAACGGGTTTTGGTCCATCCCTTTAAGGAGGGAGGATTAGTACAAGTTTGCCTTTACGTTTAAAGGGCAACAGTACACGTGGAACTGCTTGCCTCACGGCTTCCACAATAGCCCCAGCATTTTCCATCAGCGCATGGCAAACAGTTTAAAGGATTTCAGCCAGCCCAGACAGTTGGTACAATATGTGGATGAACTGCTCCTGTTCACCGATTTGAGAGAGGAGCATGGCCCACTATTGGCCGAGCTGCTGGAGCTGCTTGGGCAGAAGGGTTTCAAAGTAAACCCAAAGAAAGCGCAGATCGGCCAGCAGGAGGTGAAATTCCTGACCGTGCGCGCTGGAGAAAGGGCCATAGATAAGGCTAGGAGGGAGGCGGTACAAGAGTTACCAGTCCCCAACACAGACACGGGTGTGAGGTCATTCCTGGGGCTTACCGGGTACTGCAGGGACTTTATTGAGGACTATGCAGCCACAGTGGCCCCTCTGCTCCGAATCCTACACAAGGGAGTGGAGTGGCTTTGGGATGAGGGTTGCCAGGCAGCATTTGTCAGGCTCAAAGGGGACTTGCAGACCGCACCAGCACTAGGGGCCATAGATGGGGGGAAAGAGTTATTCCTGGAGGTAGCAGCCAGCGGGCACAGCCTGAGTGCTGTGCTGCTCCAAGAGCGGCACGGCAGGCTGAGGCCAGTGGTCTACCCCTGCAGGATGCTCACGGATGTGGAGAGGAGCTACTCCAACTGTGAGCGGCACCTTTTGGCCACACATTGGGCTGTGAAAAGATCGCTGATCTTCACAGGCACCTCTCCCATCACCCTCCTCACCCATCACACACCCACCCAGATGCTTCTGGACGGGAGGATCAAGGATGGAACAGTGAGCAGTGCCCGTATTGCCCGCTGGACCTTGCTCCTCTCACAGATGGATCTTATGGTGAAGGGTCTCTGTGAGCCAAAACTCGCAGCCAACCTGGTATATCTTGGAACAGCCCACCGGTGTTCCATAGAAGGGGTTTGGGAAATGGACATAGGTTTATGGGCCAGGATACATCCCACAGGCTGTGAGGTCTATGTAGATGGTTCCAGCATGGTATCTACTGGCGAGCGTCTCACGGGGTGTGGAGTTTACGACCCAGCGGCTAACATTGCCCTGACAATTAAGCTCCCCAGCACCATGAGCGCCCAGCAGGCTGAACTGTCCACGGTAGTGTACATCGTTACACACCCCGAAATCTTCCCCACCCCATACACGAGTTGCTTGGACAGCATGTTCACGTGCAATTCGTGTACGGAGTACCTGGCCATCTGGTCCCGCCGCGGATACGCCTCCACCAACGGGAGACCCCTAACAGTAAAACCCCTGCTGGAAAAGATCCTGGCAGCAGTGGGGGAGGAAGTAGAGGTTTTCATCCACAATATGAAAGCCCATTCCTCCACAGAACCCCACGGCCAAGGCAACCAGCAGGCTGACTTGCTCGCCAAGGAGGGTGCCCGCACAGGCACTTTCTGGGACCCATTTGCGTCCAGACCCATGGCGGCGGTCAGAGGTTGGGACCCAAGGAAGTACAGGGGTAGCTTTAGCCCCGGACCTTAAGACGGTCCAAGCCCAAGACCCCGTCCTCAAAGCAGTCCTCAGCGCAGTAACTGAGGGAAAAAGTGTAGAGGGTCCATACGGCACAGCAACCCTCTCCATAAAAGAAGGCATGCTGTTCCGGGGGGAACAGTGGGTTGTGCCGCAGCAACACCGGAGGGAATTCCTTCAACTGGCCCATAAGGGTCCAGGAGCGGGACACTCCGGGCCTGAGACCAGCTGGCAGCGGGTGGAACAGGCGCGATGGTGGCGTGGACTCAGGGAAGATGTCCACAAGTTCTGTGCAGGCTGTCTTGTGTGCACTGCTAACAACCCTGACCCCCATAAAAGGAAGGCACCCATGGGACACATCAGGAGGGTAGAGGGACCATGGCAGTCATTACAAGTCGACTACATCGGGCCCCTGCCCACTGCCCAGGGAAGCTATAAGTACTGCCTAGACCTGGTGGACGTGTTCACCAAATGGGTAGAGGCCTTCCCCTGTAGAACAGCCACAGCTCTGGGTACTGCCAGGATCCTGGTCCGGGAAGTGTTCTCGCGGTGGGGACTAGCACAGTATGTGGAGTCCGACCAAGGGAGTCACTTCACCGGACAGGTGATGAGAATACCCTTATGCTGCTAGGCATTGAGGGGAAGTGGCACATCACCCACAACCCACAGTCATCAGGGATTGTGGAAAGAATGAATAGGACCCTAAAAGAAAAGTTGAGGAAGGAGATGGTGGACTCGCCCTGTAAATGGGCCAAGGTCCTACCGTTGGTTCTGATGGGGATCCGGGCCAGCCAGTCTAAAAGCACGGGGTACTCCACGTACGAGCTGATGACTGGCAGGGTTATGCGGACCACCACCCATGTACTAGCCCCAGTGCTCACGGAGCGTCAGCTCAGAGAGGTAAACCGGGACAGGTTCACCCGAAACCTTTTTGAGCACCTTAAGCAGGTCCACGAGCAGGCGGCTGGGAACATGGGAAAGCAGCATCGGAGTAACTGATTGCTGCTCGAACCCCGAAAACACCTGGGTTAGGGGCAGGGTTTTCACCCTCGGGTCCCTCCTCCTCTACACCTGGGTTAGGGGCGGGGTTTTCACCCTCGGGTCCCTCCTCATCTGGATCCCAGAAGAGTGGGGGAGTGTCCCAATCGGTGGGCGGGATGGCCCCTCCCTTTAAGCAAGAGTGGGAGGTAGGAGATCAGGTCATGGTGAGGAACTATGCCCGAGTAGGGAGTTTGGAACCATTATACATGGGGCCCTACAGCATTGTAGATAAAGCCAGCCTCATGGTACACGCCATTAAGATGCCTCGGCGCACAAAATGGTTTCATATTAACCAGTGCAAACTGTTTACACCTGAAAGAGGAAAACAGCCAGTTGGGGTAAGGTCTGAGGATAGAGATCCTCAGCCTGCAGCAGGAGTGAGTTCACAGACTGCACAGGCAGGCGCTGTGGCTTGCTTAAAGGGAGGGGCCATCCCGCCCACCGATTGGGACACTCCCCCACTCTTCTGGGATCCAGATGAGGAGGGACCCGAGGGCGAAAACCCCGCCCCTAACCCAGGCATAGAGGAGGAGGGACCCGAGTGTGAAAACCCCACCCCTAACCCAGGTGTAGAGGAGGAGGGACCTGAGGTCGAAAACCCCGCCCCGGACCCAGCCACGGGACCTGGGGGTGGAGACTCTAAGCTTGCAGCAACAGGCTGCGAAGAGTTACCTGCCCCTAGCCCAGGTTCAGGAGAGGTCAAGCCTGAGGGAGCAGCGGTTCAGGTTAAAGTCCCATCAGCCAAGAAAACCCCACCCGCCAAAGCCCCTAGAAGGTCCCCATGGATGCCCCAGCTGAGAAAGCCACAGTCACCAGCTCCCCAGTTACCAAGGGCCACCCCTCGAGTTAGGGGGAGGTCCGAGGACAGAGGTCCCCAGCCAGCAGCCACGGGCAGCGAGAGACCAACAGTGCAGGACGGTGCAGCCACGCCGGAGGAAGCGGTGTGCCGCAGTCCAACCAGGAATTAGCCTGGCCGCCCGGAGACGGGCGGCGGATGTATATAGTTTAGGTAATGTAAGTTTATAATTTAAGGTTAGGTATTTAGCTTAAGTTCAGGTGTTTTAGCTTAAGTTAAGTAAGGTGATGGGTAGTTTTAATTCAGTAGTAATCTGCTAAGAGTGTGTGTATTTGAGTCAAGGCCGCAAGGCTTGACTATGCTTCACCCAAGCCAGAGAATCTCTTGGGGACCTGGCTGCATGTTTTTGTATCTGTTGCAGAAAGACTTTCAGGATGAAGGGGATCGTAATCCTACTCGTCCTGATGGGACTGAGCCTGGGGAAGAGGGGCGACGTGGAAGACTACCACATCTATGGGTGCTCCGGAGATAGAGCGCCGATAGCAACCGACGGAAGCGGCGAACGGGATGCAGAGGAGACCGCCGTCTACCTCCACGAGGGAAGGTGGCCAGGGTGGCTGGGGTCCAGTTCATCTCAGTACTCCAGCAAGACCGGGTTCACGTACGGGGAGGCCTCCCTCCTGTGCCCCAGGGTACGGGTCGTTACCACGAGGGTCAGCGTCACCGCAGGGAAGCATGTATGTTTAACGTGCAAGGGACACATTCCTCTGGATAGGTGGTGGTGGCTCAGAAAGCTGAGCAAAGATATGAGAAACCCCGCAGTCGAGTGGGAACAGTTGGGGAACAATACCCACCGGACGATTACAGGGACTCATGGGGGATTAAGTGTGTGTTGGGACAAGTGGTGGGAACCGGATCAAGGGATTTACATCTGTATGTGGGGGTCAGAGAGGGTCTGCCCCTCAGGCATATCCATTGTTTTCCATCGACAGTGGTGAGACACCGGGGAGGGGATAAAGTGGGATACCAGCCGGAAGGTGTGCGCGGTGCCATACTCCCCAATCCCAGTCAATGCCACTGAGCTTGTTACACGCCCCTGAAAGCCCCTGCCCACGGCGCAGGCGGCGAGGTTACCCAGGGAAGGGTACCCCACCAACATCAAGGGACCAGGGAATGGACTGGTACTAGTATCTACTGATCAGATGCTGTACCAGGGGGTACACTACGCGTTGCCTCCGTGATTTTAAATCTCACCGAGGTACATTTACCGGAGTGGTGTCCCAAAGAAACAGAGCAGCAATACCAAGCCCCATTAAAGGACATGTTCAAGAAGTTTTATGAGTTCGATTTCGCCAATATTGACAAAACCGAACTGTACACCACACACCGCAAGTTTTTGGGTAATGCAGGGAGACAAAGAAGGGGATTATGGAATGATGTTTTTACTGCGTTTAACACTGGATCCTCTGTCATCAACAGTCTGGATGACATAGAGCTGCAGACCCAGATAAATGGTTTAAAAACACAGTTAAGGAAGATATTAATGGATGATAAAAAAGCAGTGCGCTCGGAGTTACATGAGGACCAGGCCATGACGGTCCATTTAAAGGAGATTATAGCGGAGCTGGAGAAACACGCAAAGATGGTAAATGCCCTCATAAGGGAGGACAGAAATGCTTCTGACCAGGCTGCGCAGAACGAGGTGTGCGTGCTGTATGGGGCGTGGTTGCTGGGTGGGGGCCGCAGTAATCTGGAGGATTTAAAACAGGGTTTAGTCCCCTCCTGGATCAGCATCAAACACCTCGCAGCCCTCCATCCGTTTGAGAATGCATTAAGCCCGTGCCAACTCCGGCTAGCTTCCGAAGCCTACCCAGTCCCCGTGGATTGTGGACAGTCCAACCACACAATCATGGGTGTAGTAGTTAGGATGCCGGTCATGGGTAGGACAGCCCGACCCGCACCGGTATACAGGGTTGAGAACATTGGAGTCATTCAAGGGGGTGCACACATTAGTTTCACAGCGGTCCCACCTTACGTCATAAAGTGGGCGCACGCTATGACAGGTATTGACCTCTCGGGGTGCCGGAGCCGGGGAGCACACATAATCCTGTGTCCCCAGCACTTGAATACCTATTCAAAACTGCAGTGCGGGTTCAGAGCTGCTGGCATGAAACCTATAAATTGTACCATGGAGGCAATGGCACAAGGCCATGTTCCCCCACAGGTAGCATATATAGGAGATGGGACATATTGTGTCACCACAGGCATGCCCCACTACCAGCATGGACAGCATAGCTGGTGTGTAAGTGACAGCAGTTTCTGCTTTAAACCCGAGGCCGATGTTCAAGTGGCCCAGGAACGAATTGTCCCCATTACTGAACCCTCCACTGTTCACCTCAGTGTAAAGGAGAATTTCAACAATTTGCAAAAGTACATAGCGCATTTCGGCTACGAAATTCTCCCTCTCCCAGAACACCTTACCAAGATACTCAAAGCCGTTATAGTTTCACAGAAACATTTTTACACTCTGGAGCAGAAAACAGTAGAGATAGGGCTAAGATATTGGACATTGTGATTCCACCCTGGTGGGACATTTTCAATAATATAGAGGTCCCTTCGTGGATCAGACTGGCTTCCCACATCCTCGTGGTGTGCCAGTTGGGGATAGTATTGTACCTAGTCTGCACTCAGTGCAAGGGAAGTGGTCAAATACTAGAATTCTGAAACCAGAGGACCTGGAAGGAACATTATGTGAGGGTGGAGGAAGAAACACCTGTTTAAGTTTTTGTATTTCTGATTAAAGATTGTTTTTTTTGTGTTTGTTGTTTTTAATAAAGATTCTCAAACTTGTTGTTAATAAAGATGTATGTGTACCAAGTGGTGCAGGGGTGTCGGCCCCCTCCATGCTTGGATGTGTGTAAAAGACTGTAATTATTCTATGTATACTTGTGTACACCACATTTTCGTGGAATGGGAAGTGCATGTGTCGTGGGTATATTAGATAGGAAGGTTGACTATGGAGGGTCAAAAATTTTGCTCACCTCATCAGGATGATACTTAAAGCAAGCTTAGTATCAACAGGGGGGAGTGTAAGCTGCAGGGTTCTCAAAATTCCCACACTCCCCAAATTATGGTTCAAGGGACCCTGTTTTGGACAAGTTATTGAAAACAGGGTACCCAAAATGGCTTCTGTAGCCTCGTGATCAAAACCAACAGGATTTTTAAACAGGGCTCTGAAAAACAGGCAGGCCCAGAGACGAAACTTAAAATGCAGGAATCTGTGGAACAGGACTCTCTGGAGCCAGCCAGACAAAGTAAACACAGAATATGCATTCATTCGACTTGAATCCAATCAAGCTAGAATGGACCTATAATCGTGGCTATTAGGTTTCTGCATGTTAAATGGGTAACAGCTCACAGTAGCCATCAAGTCAGGATGGGGACAATTAGGTCTTATCCACGACAAACAACCAGGACATCAGGGCCATTAGACCCGGAGACAACCACTCCAAAAGTCGTTAAATTAAATGGTTGTAATCATTTAAACAAGCCCACCAAAAGTTAAACAATGGACAGACCTGATTTGGCGCGCAGATAAGGAGTTGAAGAACGGGTATAATAGTAGGTCCACGAGTGACAATCGCTCTCTTGACTCTTGACTCTTGCTCCTACTCTCACCGTTTTGGCCTTTGGCCTGCTGCCGCTCGTACTCGTGCCCTGGCCTCGTGGCGGGCTCTCTTCTCGCTCCCCGCACCGCTCAACAACCAAGAACGCCCATTACACTGGGGCAAAACGCGGGAGGAGAACGAGACCCGAGTTCAATACCACACAGGACACACAGGCCACAAACGGGCAGATGAGACGAGACGAGACAAAGAAGAAGGTAACTGATAAAAGCAGAGAAGGGCAGCGAAAGACGCATTGGTAAAAACCAAACGCCTAGTTATAAGCTGGCGTTTGGTGAAGAAAGTGGTAACGCATGTATGGACAGTGAAAATAAGTTGGCATTTGAACATTGCGAAAAAGCTGGCATTAAACGCGGGTGGCAGCGCCAGTGACGAATAAACCGGCGCCCGAAGCTTGGATAGTGAAATCATTCAGACGGTAAAGACCGCCGACGACCACCCGAGGGAGAAGAAGAAGAAAACCCATCGCGACGAGACGACAACGGTAGCTGAGGAAAAGGAGGGTGCTTCGCATCAACAACTTCAGCGCCGGGCCCTGAGACCATGTGGCGACGGGGTACCCCAAAGGACAGGGAGAACAGATCTCAAAACTCACAACCGTTAAAGCAACAGGTTTTGGATTGGTGAGCATGAATTCCTGGCCCCTCATAGCTTAATCTAGTTAGGTATAGGGGGTGGAATAAGGATAAGGGGATTGTTAATGTAGTTGTTTTCCCTCGATGTGCCGTGTGTTCCCCATTCCCATATAAGTGTAATTATTGTTTATGCCTGTATTTTCATACAAGTAATTTTTCATAAGATTGTTGTATTCTGTTTTTTTAAAAATCTTGGTTTTCTTATACCAAACCACTTGTCTACTCGATTTTCTGTATCGCCGCCTGTACCTAATCCGGTGTCTAGAATCCAGGGGTGTGGGAGCGATTCGAACCGCTCAGAGGACAGTCAGAGGCGAAGCTGACTGGGCGCACACGCCACCACCTACATATCTGAGGAGATACGAATGGAACTGACGCTGTGCAATCATCAGTGAACATCCAAACTTCTGACCTTATGACGGAGGGAAGGTCATTGATGAAGCAGCTGAAGATGGTGGGGACTTGGACACTGCCCTGAGGAACTCCTGCAGTGTTGTCCTGGGGCTGAGATGATTGACCTCCAACAACCACAACCATGTTCGTTTGTGCTAGATATGACTCCAGCCAGTGGAGAGTTTTCTCCCTGATTCCCATTGACTTCAATTTTATTAGAGCTCCTTGATGCCACTGTCAAATGCTACCTTGATGTCATGGCCCATAGCCTTTGCTGTATCCAGTACGCTCAGCCATTTCTTGATAATCATGTAGGGTGAATCGAATTGGCTGAAGACTGGCTTCTGTGATGGTGGAGACCTCAGGAGTAGGCCGATATGGATCATCCACCTAGCACTTCTGGCTGAAGATGGTTGCAAATGCTTCAGTATTGTCTTTTGCACTGACTTGCTGGGCCCCGCCATCATTGAGGATGGGGATATTCATGGAGCCTCCTCCTCCCGTTAGTTGTTTAATGGTCCACCATCATTCACGACTGGATGTGGCAAGACTGCAGAGCTTTGATCTGACCTGTTGATTATGGGATCGCTTAGCCCTGTCCATAGTATTGTACTTCCGCTTATTAGCATGCATGTAGTCCTGTGTTGCAGCTTCCCCAGGTTGGCACCTCATATTTAGGTACGTCTGCTGCTGCTCCTGGCATGCTTTTCTACACTCCTTATTGAACCAGGGTTGGTCCCCTGGCTTGATGGTAATGGTAGACTAAGGGATCTGCCGGGCCATAAGGTTAAATATTGTGGTGGAATACAATTCTGCTGCTGCTGATGGCCCACAGCGCCTTATGGATGCCAAGTTTTGAGCTGCTAGATCTGTTCTGAATCTATCCCATTTCGCACGGTGGTAGTGCCACACAACATGATGGAGGGTGTCCTCAGTGTGAAGACGGGACTTTGTCTCCACAATGACTCTGCTACCAATACTGCCATGGACAGATGTATCTGCGGCAGGTAGATTGGTGAGGGCGAGGCCAAATAGGTTTTTCCCTCGTGTTGGTTCTCTCACCACCTGTTGTAGGCCCAGACTGGCAGCTATGCCCTTCAGGACGTGGCCAGCCCGGTCAGTAGTGGTGCTACCGAGCCACTCTTGGTGTTGGCATATCTAACTCATCACTTTACTCTCCCACAGGTCCATCAAGAGCCTCTCCCATTGTCCAGGAGGAAGAAGAAGATGACTCCTCAGAGGAGTATCCAGCCTCTGAGGGCGCTGCATCACCAGACATAAGCGCACCCAGAACCAGTGCAGGGATGCACACCTCAGTGGATTCCACATGAAATAGAGTAGTGTTGTCACCTGGATCATCTACTCAGCACTTCTGGTTGAAGATTGTTGCAAATGCTTCAGTCTTGTTTTTTGCACTCGCGAGCTGGGCTCTACCATCATTGAGGATGAGGATGTTCATGGTTCCTCCTCCTCCCGTTAATTGTTTAATTGATGTGGCAGGATTAGAGCTTTGATCTGATCCGTTGGTTGTAGGATCGCTTAGCGCTATCTATAGCATGCTGCTTCCACAGTTTAGCATGCATGTAGTCCTGTGTTGTTGCTTCACCAGGTTGGCACCTTTGCACTTGTTGCTGCTCCTGACATGCTCTTCTACACTCCTGATTGAACCAGGGCTAGTCCCCTGGCTTAATGGTAATGGTAGAGTGAGGGATATGCCAGGCCATGAGGTTACAGATTGTGGAATACAATTCAGCTGCTGCTGATGGCCCACAGTGACTCATGGCTGCCCAGTTTTGAGCTGCTAGATCTGTTCTGAATCTATCCCATTTAGCATGGTGCTAGTGCCACATAACATGACGAAGGGTGTCCTCAGTGTGAAGACGGGATTTCATCTTCACAAGGACTGTGCAGTGGTCACTCCTGCAAATACTGTCATGGACAGATGCATCAGTGACAGGTAGATTGGTGAGGACGAGGTCAAGTAGGTCAAATATATGCTTAAGCCATGTTTACAGAAGTACATTCACCAAAAAGTGCCAAAAATGTAAATTATTCTTTCTACAAATACTTCTTAACACGATGTCTACGCTTGTGCAGTTAACTTACTTGTTTGAGGCCCAATTCTTCTACTCCTATGATGTGCTACCTGAGTGAGATGATGTTGAAAATTGAGTAGTTGGGGTGCTATTCTGGAGCTTTAGAGGCCTGAGGTGACTCTTATCTCAGGGAAGCAGTTGCAATAAAATGATGCTGCCCAGATCTATATTTCCCTCCCTCTCAGCAGTGGTAAACCTATCACGAGTGGAATTACTGCTCCAAGCCTGCCCTGCATAACTAACGAGCGCCATGGAAGAAAGCTGTAATGGCCCCAATTAAACCAGCCATGCGCGTTTCCCGGCCCTATTATACGATGCGTGTGTGATGACATCATTGATGACTCATTTCCAGAGCCCATTTTTAAAGTAGCCTTGCACACAAGTGTAGAAGGAGCATTGGAAAGGTTGGAGTTATTGTGCTAAGTGAAAAATATGAATAATCAAAGGCAGAGGGCTGCGCCCAGCTTTACAGATGCCTCGCTGCATGTTCTGATCGTGGCAGTAAGAGCACACAGGGAGGTCCTCTTCCCAGCAGATGGGCGCAAGAGACCTCCCCAAGAAACGAAAAGGGCCTGGCTGAAATAGCTGAGGAGGTCAGCAGCACAGAGGTCATGAGGAGAACCTGGATCCAGTGCAGGAAGAGATTCAATGATCTGATGAGGTCAGGAAAGGTGAGTGCAATGCCACACTCACCTTCATCCTGATGTGCCTGTCACCACATCCCGATCACTCTGCCTTCCCAAGCTTGCTCCTGCACATCATTACTCACACCAACATACCTTCCAGGTCCACCCATCCCTCTCTCGCCATGTACATACTTACATCCCCATCTAACTAGCCAGCCCTCACACTCACCCTCATTCTAATGCAATTATAGGAAGTAACACCACAGAAGGAGGCCATTTGGCATTGGTATCCCACTCCCTCACAGCCACTCTCTACAGATGTAACCCATCCATTACTCTCACTCAAACTTCTCTTCTTTCCCTCCTTGCAGGAGAAAAGAGCCCATAACAACAGAGAGAGAGGGAGAGAACCGAAGGTGGCCCTCCAGTCTTTGCACGCCTAACAGCAGCACAGGAGGGGGCTCTGGAGATCTCAGGAGCTCGAGAGATGCTGGCAGTGGGAGTCAGAGAGAGGGGGGACATCCCAACAACCTGGTGACAGAATCACATATCATAAAATCACATGACACACAACAGTTACTCATATGGTGACTGATGTCAGCAACCAGTGAAGTGCCATCATGTGCATAATGGTAATGTTACCCATTCTTATTATAACACTTCTAATTCATCTCTTTGTTCTCCCACAGATCCATCAACTGCCACCCCCCGCCACCCACAGTCCAGCCGCAGGAGGAAGAGGGTTCCTCAGAGGAAACTCCAGCCTCTGAAGGTGCAACGTCAGAAGCCCCAAGCGCGGCCAGTACCAGCGCAGATACGTACACCTTGGTGGGTCCTTTGCGCTATAGAGTAGAGTTGTCACATGGTGTCTCACAATTCACAAGTGAGCAAAAGCAGGCAGTGTTGACAGGGACAACAGTGGAGACTCCTTGCCGGAGGGCACAAGACGGTCAAAGCTCAGCTCAGCTGCATGCAGACACTGAGCCTCAGGGGCCATCGAGAAAGAGGGTGATCTTGGAGGGGCAGCCACAATTGCATGAGGCTCTGGCATTTTTTGCAGCCGCGATGTCTGCAAGTGTTCAGAGAATGCAGGAGTTCATCTCCAACGTGAGCACCACCATGTCGCAGGCAACGGCGACGATGTGCTCTTCCATGGAAAGGATGGCCACCTGCATGGAGCAGCAAATGCGCCACTCACATGAGCACATGCTAGCAGTGGACAACAGTGGCACGCGCTCATAGACCTCCTCTCAAGGAGGGCTGTAAACGTAGACTTGGGCCTTCATTGCCCCACTGTTGTGCAGCAAGGTGTTTGCCAGCTCCTTGCTAGCAGGGAAGTGCAGGTGGCCCATGAGAGGGATAATGGTGAGAGGGGACATGGAAATGGGGGCTCTTCTCAAAGTGCTCCCACTTCTCCCCCATTGCCTCCCCCTCAGTCAAATCCCCACATGCTTCCTCGGATCCCGAAGGCCGAGTCTGCCCCTGCAAAGTCGCAGGAGGAGCAGACTTTGTCGGGGCCATCACAGGCTCCAAAACCCAGAGGACAACCGCCAAAAGTGTCTGACGAGTCGCAGCAGGGAAGTGAGAAACCTGCAACTACCTCTGCTGAAATCACAGGGGTTGTATCTCGTAGAAGCACTCGGAAAAGAAAAATGACACAAAAGTAAATGCACAAGGGTATGCACATGGGTGTATCAAAAAATGTTAGTGGTATGTTTCAGTTATTTTGATGACACACATAAATGGTTATCTTTGCACCACTTTCAGGTCTTGTCCATTTTTGCCTCAAACCTTGGAAGTGGCTTTGTCACTTAGAGTGAATGGTGACACATTACTTAACCTTGAGCATTAGAGCTTTAGGTCAGAGGGATTGCTTGATCATTGTAGGGATGCTTTATGGTGTTGTTGGCGGGGTGGGAGGGTGGTGAGGGGTGTGGGGGGAGCTTAATACGGCATGTGGCAGGCGTGTGGCTGCATTGGAACAAGTTAAGTAAATCTGGCCATGATGAGGCCATCCCAGGCCTCCCGGGCAGCAATGTGTGCCGCTACTGGTGCGATCTGCACCTCAGGTTTTTCCTCCTCCTCATCTTCCTCCTCCTCCTCTGAAGAGGCTGTGTGCTGTGCGCCATGCTCCTCCTGCAGCTCCAATCCTCGCTGCTGCGCTATGTTGTGCCATCATAAGGTCAGAAGTGGGGATGTTCGCTGATGATTGCACACTGTTCAGCACCATTCGAGACTCGTCAGATACTGACGCAGTCCGTGTCCATATGCAGCAAGACCTGGACAACATTCAGACTTGGGCTGACAAGTGGCAAGTAACATTCGCACCACACAAGTGCCAGGCAATAACCATCTCCAACAAGTGAGACTCTAACCATCTCCCCTTGACATTCAATGCCATTACCATCGCTGAATCCCCCACTATCAACATCCTGGGGGTTACCATTGATCAGAAACTGAACTGGACCAGCCATATAAATACTGTGGCTACAAGAGCAGGCCACAGGCTGGGAATTCTGCGGCGAGTGTCTCACCTCCTGACTCCCCAAAGCCTTTCCACCATCTACAAGGCACAAGTCAGGAGTGTGATGGAATACTCTCCACTTGCCTGGATGAGTGCAGCTCCAACAACACTCAAGAAGCTCAACACCATTCAGGATAAAGCAGCCCGCTTGATTGGCACTCCATCCACCACCTTCAACATTCACTCCCTGCACCACTGGCGCACTGTGGCTGCAGTGTGTACCATCTACAAGATGCACTGCAGCAACTCGCCAAAGCTCCTTCAACAGCACCTTCCAAACCGGCGACCTCTACCACTTAGAAGGACAAGGGCAGCAGACGCATGGGAACATCACCACCTACAAGTTCCCCTCCAAGCCACACACCACCCTGACTTGGGCCTGTATCGCCGTTCCTTCACTGTCGCTGGGCCAAAATCCTGGAACTCGCTTCCTAACAGCATTGTGGGTGTACGTACACCATATGGACTGCAGCGGTTCAAGAAGGTGGCTCACCACCATCTTCTCAAGGGCAATTAGGGATGGGCACTAAATGCAGGCCTAGCCAGCCAACGATGCCCACATCCCATCATGAATAAAAATTAAAAAAATGATGATGATTCTGGAGACCCTGGCTGGTGCGTACTCCTCCAGATCTGTCAAGGCATCTGAAGCGTATCTTCAGCATGTCTATTGCTTGCTCTATGACACATCTGGTAGACATGTGGCTCTCATTATAATGCTCCTCAGCCTCAGTACTTGGCATCTTCAAGGGTGTCTTGAGCCACGTCTTCAGTGGATATCCCTTGTCTCCAAGCAGCCAGCCGGTAAGTGTATTTGGAGGTGCGAAGAGCTGAGGGAGGGTGGACTGGTGCAGCATGAAAGAGTCATGACAGCTGCCAGGGAATCTGGCGCACATATGCATAATTACCATTTTATGGTTGCAGACGAGCTGCACATTGCGGTTCACAAACACTCCTGGGGTGCCTTCATGGCCACATGTGGGCAGTAGATGACACCCTGCACCTGTGGGAAGTCAGCCAGAGCTACAAAGCCAAGCACCCATTCAGTAACACTGGCCTCATCAGTGGCAAAGTTGATATAATTGGCTGACTTGTGAAACATGGCATCAGTCACCTGGGTGATGCATCTGTGGGTGGCCGACTGCAAGATCCCGCAAATGTCTGCTGCAGATCCTTGGAAGGTGCCTGAAGTGAAGAAGTTGAGGGCGGTGGTGACTTTGACAGCCAGTGGTAAGGAGTGTCCACAAGAGCCCCTGGGCAGCAGGTCTTGTTCCAGCAAGCTACAAATGTCTGCGATAGCCTGAGCCTCCTGAAGCACTGCTGTTCAGTCATGTTGAGGAAGCTCATCCTCTGCCTGTATACCTTGTGTTGGGGGTATCGCCTTTGGCACGTTGCAGCCCTGTGGTGCCCCCCCTCTCTCCTGTGGAGCATTAGGTCTTTGAGGATGATACGCTTATCAATTACTTCATAAAAGGTGATGAGTCGAAGAAGAGATGATGAGTCGAAAGAAGAGATGAATAAGGCTTTTATTAGCTAAGAAGAGACCATGCTTCTTCGTGAGTGACTGAACAAGTCTGAACGAAACCCACACAGTGGTGGGTGGAGTCAGCTGAGGCATGCCTCCATACACAGCGCCACCCAGAGGTGGCAATATACAATACAGTGGTTTACCACATTCACCCCTTGTTTAATGTGAAGTCCGGCGGGGTGAAGGGTACTACAAGTTAAGTCTATCAGGAGGCCTTGTCTGACGTCCTGATCGTCGTGGTGGCGGCGGTGGTGTTGCAGCATCCGACGTCGGGTCTGGTGTCTGGGTGGTTGGCGAAGATTCCTGGGGCTTTGGCATGCCGTCTGCAGGGGTTGGGTTGGGAGGGGTGGTGGGGGATAACAGTGGTAAGGGGGATAACGGTGGTAAGGGGGATAACGGTGGTAATTCAGGGGTACCCGAGGGTGCGAGATCTCGTATGGAGACCGTGTCCTCCCGCCCGTCTGGGTATGTCACCCAGGCATACTGGGGGTTGGCGTGTAGGAGGTGCACCCGCTCGACCAGGGGGTCCGTTTTATGCGTCCTCACGTGCCTCCGCAGTAGGACGGGCCCAGGAGAAGTCAACCATGCCGGTAGCGAGGTTCCCGATGTAGACTTCCGGGGGAAAACGAACATTTTCTCATGAGGGGTCGCATTAGTGGCAGTACAAAGCAGTGACCGAATGGAGTGAAGCGCTGCAGGGAGGACCTCCTGCCAGCGGGAGGTCGGAAGGCCCTTAGATTTTAGTGCTAAGAGGACTGCCTTCCAAACCGTCGCGTTCTCCCTTTCCACCTGGCCGTTCCCCCGGGGGTTGTAACTGGTGGTCCTGCTCGTGGCGATACCTCTTGTTAGCAGGTACTGCCGAAGTTCGTCGCTCATGAACGATGAGCCCCTGTCGCTATGTATATAGCTGGGGAACCCGAACAGAGCGAAGATGTCATTCAGACACTTGATGACCGTGGTACTGGTCATGTCTGGGCAAGGGATGGCAAAGGGGAAACGGGAGTACTCATCAACTATGTTGAGGAAGTACACATTGCGGTCAGCGGAGGGGAGGGGCCCTTTAAAATCGACGCTCAGGCGTTCGAAGGGGCGGGTGGCCTTGATCAGGCTTGCTCTGTCCGGCCTATAGAAGTGCGGTTTGCACTCGGCGCAGATTTGGCAGCTCTTGGTCATGGTCCTGACCTCCTCGATGGAGTAGGGCAGGTTACGGGATTTGATAAAATGGAAAAACCTGGTGACCCCCGGGTGGCAGAGGTCATTGTGGAGGGACTGCAGCCTATCACTCTGCGCGTTGGCGCATGTACCACGTGATAGGGCATCTGGGGGCTCATTGAGTTTCCCTGGCCGATACAAGATATCATAATTGTAGGTGGAGAGTTCGATTCTCCACCTCAAGATCTTGTCGTTCTTGATTTTACCCCTCTGCTTATTATTAAACATAAAAGCTACTGAACGCTGGTCAGTGAGCAGGGTAAATCGTTTCCCGGCCAGGTAATGCCTCCAGTGACGCACCGCTTCTACAATAGCCTGGGCCTCCTTTTCGACGGAGGAGTGTCTCGTCTCGGGGCCCTGGAGGGTCCTTGAGAAAAAGGCCACGGGTCTGCCCGCCTGGTTAAGGGTCGCGGCTAGGGCGAAGTCGGAGGCATCGCTCTCCACTTGGAAGGGGATGGACTCATCCACCGCGTGCATTGCGGCCTTCGCGATATCGTTCTTGATAAGAGTGAAGGCTGCACACGCCTCTGGTGTCAGGGGGAAGGAGGTGGCTTTGATGAGGGGCCTGGCTTTGTCTGCATAGAGGGGCACCCACTGGGCGTAGTAGGAGAAAAACCCCAGGCATCTCTTCAGTGCTTTTTGGCAGTGGGGAAGGGGTAGCTCCATTAGGGGGCGCATTCTGTCGGGGTCGGGCCCGATGACTCCGTTCTCCACCACGCAGCCGAGGATGGCCAGGCGCTTGGTGTGAAACATACATTTTTCCTTATTGTACGTTAGGTTCAGCCGTTGGGCCGTACGGAGGAAATTTGCTAGATTAACGTCGTGGTCCTGCTGGTCGTGGCCGCAGATGGTGACGTTATCCAAATAGGGGAAGGTTGCCCGCAGCGCGTTCTGGTCAACCATTCGGTCCATCTCCCTTTGGAAGACCGAAACCCCGTTGGTGACGCCGAAGGGGACCCTAAGGAAGTGGTAGAGGCGGCCGTTTGCCACGAAGGCAGTATACTGGCGGTCCTCATGGCGGATGGGCAGCTGGTGGTACGCTGACTTAAGGTCGATGGTGGAGAATACTTTGTATTGCGCAATCTGATTGACCATATCAGATATGCGAGGGAGGGGGTACGCGTCCAGCTGGGTGTACCGGTTTATGGTTTGGCTGTAGTCGATTACCATGCGGCGTTTTGCAGTGGTTTTAACGACTACAACCTGGGCTCGCCAGGGGCTAGTGCTACCTTCGATAATGCCCTCCTTCAAGAGCCGCTCCACCTCAGAGCTGATAAAAGCTCTGTCCCCGGCACTGTACCGCCTGCTTTTGGTAGCGATGGGTTTACAGTCGCGGGTGAGGTTAGCGAACAGGGGAGGGGGGGGGACTTTTAATGTGGAAAGGCTGCAGGTGGTTTGCAGCGGGCGATTTAAAAGTTGTTGGTTGCAGACTGTGAGTGGGGGGAGGGGTCCACCGTATGCTAGTGTGACACTCTTAAGGTGGCACTGAAAATCCAACCCTAGCAGGACGGCAGCGCAAAGACGGGGCAGGACTAGCAGTTTAAATTTTTGATATTCAGTGCCCCCTACTGACAGGGTCACCACACAGTAGCCGCTGATGTCCATTGACTCGGACTTGGACGCCATAGAAATGCGATGGTGCGTTGGCAGAATCGTGAGGGAGTGGCTACGTACCGTGTTGGGGTGGACGAAACTCTCTGTGCTCCCGCTGTCGATCAGGCAACTGGTGGCGCGGCCGTTTACCGCGATATCCATCATGGAGCTGGATAGATGGTGAGGGTGGCCTTGATCCAGCGTCACGGAGGCCAGTATGTGGCTTAGTGAGTCACTATAGTCATCCGCCGAGACGGTGGTCGGTTCCGGTGACGAAATGGCGGTTGAGTGCGTTGGATACGATGGCGGCGGATGCCATGCGGCCGGGGGTACACAAAATGGCGGATAAGATGGCTGCTCCCACGGCCCGCACGCTGCGCTGCTGGCTGGCTTCCCCTTGCAGGCGTTAGCGTAATGGCCTTTCTTCCCGCAGCCCGAGCAGGTAGCTGTCTTAGCTGGGCAGTGCGCTCTGGGATGTTTTAACTGGCCACAGAAATAGCATTTTTGGGCCTGGTTACTGGGCATCGAAGCAGTTCTTACCGGAGGCTGCTGTCTCGGTTGGGTCGCTGCAGCGGTTGGTGCCGGGGGCGGCGGTCCCGTGTCCCACGGTTTCGATTGCCATGTCTCGGCGCCGTTACGGGGGTATGCCTCGAGGTTTCGGTGGGCCTCCTCTAACGAGAGCGCAAGGGCAATGGCCGTCTTCAGGTCGGGTTCCTTGCTTTCTAGCAGTCTCTGCCGGGTGTGGTCTGACTGGAGGCCCCTGACGAAGGCATCACAGGCGAGTCCCTGCGCGTGCTCCACAGCCGTTACCGCTTTACAATCGCAGTCTCTGCAGAGTGCCAGTAGCGCCCGTGCAAATGCCCCTACCGATTCTCCCGGTTGCTGCCTGCGGGATCCCAAGAGGTGTCGGGCGTAAATTGTGTTCACTGGGCGCGTATATTGCCCTTTTAGTAGCTCGAGGGCCGCCACGTACGTATTAGAGTCTCGGATTAGCATATATACTTGATGGCTCACCTGGGCGGTCAAAATTTTCAGTTTGTGATCCTCCTCTGTAACCTGTGAGATTGCGAGGAAGGATTCAAAGCAGCTCAGCCAGTGTTCAAACTTGGCTGATGCACCCACATCTTGAGGGTCGAGGTCCAGGCGTGGTGGTCTGAGGGCTCTCAGCAATGTCTGCTGTATCCGTTGCTGTTGTTGCTCCTCAGGTGTCGCCATTTAACTTTTAGCTAATAAAATTGATACGCTTATCAATTACTTCATAAAAGGTGATGAGTCGAAGAAGAGATGATGAGTCGAAAGAAGAGATGAATAAGGCTTTTATTAGCTAAGAAGAGACCATGCTTCTTCGTGAGTGACTGAACAAGTCTGAACGAAACCCACACAGTGGTGGGTGGAGTCAGCTGAGGCATGCCTCCATACACAGCACCACCCAGAGGTGGCAATATACAATACAGTGGTTTACCACAGAGGAGAAGGCTGCAGTTGTGACTGCTGCTGCTGCTGATGTGGCTGCTGCTGCTGGTGGTGGGGCTCATCTTGGTCCTATTCTGAGGACCAAGGTGAGACAGTACAAGCGGCATCCATGCTGATGTAGTAGATGGCAGGTAAAGTGGAGATGAGAGGGCCAATGCCTCAATGTTGTGATAGTGAGTAGTAGTGGATTGTAGATTGGCGGTTAGGATCAGATCAGCCATGATCTTATTGAATGGCGGAGCGGGCTCGAGGGGCCGATTGGCCTGCTCCTGCTCCTATTTCTTATGTTCTTATGTTCTTATGTAAATGTGGTGAGAGTGGCTTCCGAGGTTTCAGAAATAACCTGCAAACTGCTGACAACCAAATCTGTTGTAAAATGGAGTGAGCAAGAGCCTTTCTATGAGACAAGTAATGAGGTGTAATGTTGCAGTATTTAAGAACATAAGAACATAAGAAATAGGAGCAGGAGTAGGCCATTTGGCCCTTTGAGCCTGCTCCGCCATTTAATAAGATCATGGCTGATCTTCTACCTCATCTCTACTTCCCTGAACTATCCCCATATCCCTTGATTCCCTTAATATTCAAAAATCTATCGATCTCTGTCTTGAATATACTCAACGACTGAGCCTCCACAGCCCTCTGGGGTAGAGAATTCCAAAGATTCACCACCCTCTGAGTGAAGACATTTCTCCTCATCTCAGTCCTAAATGGCTGACCCCTTAATCTGAGACTGCGACCACTGGTTCTAGACTCCCCAGCCAGGTGAAACATCCTTCCTGCATCTACCCTGTCAAGCCCTGTAAGAATTTTGTAAGTTTGAATGAGCTCACCTCTCATTCTTCTAAACTTTAGAGAATATAGGCCTAGTCTACTCAATCTGTCCTCACAGGACAACCCCCCCATCCCAGGAACCAGTCTGGTGAACCTTTGTTGCACTCCCTCTGTGGCAAGTATATCCTTCCTTAGGTAAGGAGACCAAAATATGCTTTTCCTAGCTGTCAATGAATGAACTCGCCAATGGCCATTGAGCATCTACCTGCCCTTCACAGGTGAGGCACCTGACCTTCGTGAATCCTGTGCCCTTGCAGTAAAACTCAGAATTTGGTTTTATAATCTCTGTTAAGGGTCTGTAAACATGCATTTAATGATTTCAATGAGGTCGCCCGCCTCTGTGGATCGGTTCTGTGTTGCCCCTTCAAAGCCACCCGAGTTAAATGCTCTAGACGGCGGGTTCCAGACACGCTCGCTATTTCTGCCACTTTTACTGCCGACCCGCCCCCAAACCAGCAAGCGTGGCAACGGGAATATTCTGGACAAGGTTCTTTTTGGTTGGTGATTTGGAATTGGATGATTAGTTATTCTCCAGAAAACTGGGAACAGAATTGATTC
>NW_028225933.1:0-108721 GCF_052327205.1 Somniosus microcephalus
CTCCTTCTTCTGCTTCTTCTGATTCACCCTCCTGACTTCACCTTCTCCTTCTCCTTATTCTGCTTCTTCTATTTCACCCTCCAGACTTCACCTTCTCCTTCTCCTTCTTCTGCTTCTTCTGATTCACCCTCCAGACTTCACCTTCTCCTTCTCCTTCTTCTGCTTCTTCTGATTCACCCTCCAGACTTCACCTTCTCCTTCTCCTTCTTCTACTTCTTCTGATTCACCCTCCAGACTTCACCTTCTCCTTCTCCTTCTTCTGCTTCTTCTGGTTCACCCTCCAGACTTCACCTTCTCCTTCTCCTTCGTCTGCTTCTTCTGCTTCACCGTCCTGACTTCACCTTCTCCTTCTCCTTCTTCTACTTCTTCTGCTTCATCCCCCTGACATCACCTGCTCCTTCTCCTTCTTCTGCTTCTTCTGATTCACCCTCCTAACTTCACCTTCTCCTTCTCCTTCTTCTGCTTCTTCTGATTCACCCTCCTGACTTCACCTTCTCCTTCTCCTTCTTCTGCTTCTTCTGATTCACCCTCCAGACTTCACCTTCTCCTTCTCTTTCTTCTGCTTCTTCTGATTCACCCTCCAGACTTCACCTTCTCCTTCTCCTTCTTCTGATTCTTCTGATTCACCCTCCAGACTTCACCTTCTCCTTCTCCTTCTTCTGCTTCTTCTGATTCACCCTCCTGACTTCACCTTCTCCTTCTCCTTCTTCTACTTCTTCTGATTCACCCTCCTGACTTCACCTTCTCCTTCTCCTTCTTCTACTTCTTCTGCTTCACCCTCCAGACTTCACCTTCTCCTTCTCCTTCTTCTACTTCTTCTGATTCACCCTCCAGACTTCACCTTCTCCTTCTCCTTCTTTTGCTTCTTCTGCTTCACACTCCAGACTTCACCTTCTCCTTCTCCTTCTTCTGCTTCTTCTGATTCACCCTCCTTACTTCACCTTCTCCTTCTCCTTCTTCTGCTTCTTCTGATTCACCCTCCTGACTTCACCTTCTCCTTCTCCTTATTCTGCTTCTTCTGTTTCACCCTCCAGACTTCACCTTCTCCTTCTCCTTCTTCTGCTTCTTCTGATTCACCCTCCAGACTTCACCTTCTCCTTCTCCTTCTTCTGCTTCTTCTGATTCACCCTCCAGACTTCACCTTCTCCTTCTCCTTCTTCTACTTCTTCTGATTCACCCTCCAGACTTCACCTTCTCCTTCTCCTTCTTCTGCTTCTTCTGGTTCACCCTCCAGACTTCACCTTCTCCTTCTCCTTCGTCTACTTCTTCTGATTCACCCTCCAGACTACACCTTCTCCTTCTCCATCTTCTACTTCTTCTGATTCACCCTCCAGACTTCACCTTCTCCTTCTCCTTCTTCTGTTTCTTCTGATTCACCCTCCAGACTTCACCTTCTCCTTCTCCTTCTTCTACTTCTTCTGATTCACCCTCCAGACTTCACCTTCTCCTTCTCCTTCTTCTACTTCTTCTGATTCACCCTCCAGACTTCACCTTCTCCTTCTCCTTCTTCTACTTCTTCTGCTTCTCCCTCCAGACTTCACCTTCTCCTTCTCCTTCTTCTGCTTCTTCTGATTCACCCTCCAGACTTCACCTTCTCCTTCTCTTTCTTCTGCTTCTTCTGATTCACCCTCCAGACTTCAAGTTCTCCTTCTCCTTCTTCTGATTCTTCTGATTCACCCTCCAGACTTCACCTTCTCCTTCTCCTTCTTCTGCTTCTTCTGATTCACCCTCCTGACTTCACCTTCTCCTTCTCCTTCTTCTGCTTCTTCTGATTCACCCTTCAGACTTCACCTTCTCCTTCTCCTCCTTCTACTTCTTCTGATTCACCCTCCAGACCTCACCTTCTCCTTCTACTTCTTCTCCTTCTTCTGATTCACCCTCCAGACTTCACCTTCTCCTTCTCCTTCTTCTGCTTCTTCTGATTCACCCTCCAGACTTCACCTTCTCCCTCTCCTTCTTCTGCTTCTTCTGATGCACCTTCCAGACTTCACCTTCTCCTTCTCCTTCTTCTGCTTCTTCTGATTCACCCTCCAGACTTCACCTTCTCCTTCTCCTTCTTCTACTTCTTCTGATTCACCCTCCAGACTTTACCTTCTCCTTCTACTTCTTCTGCTTCTTCTGATTCACCCTCCAGACTTCACCTTCTCATTCTCCTTCGTCTACTTTTTCTGATTCAGCCTCCAGACTTCACCTTCTACTTCTCCTTCTTCTGCTTCTTCTGATTCACCCTCCAGACTTCACCTTCTCCTTCTCCTTCTTCTGCTTCTTCTGATTCACCCTCCAGACTTCACCTTCTCCTTCTCCTTCTTCTGCTTCTTCTGATTCACCCTTCAGACTTCACCTTCTCCTTCTACTTCTTCTGCTTCTTCTGATTCACCCTCCAGACTTCACCTTCTCATTCTCCTTCGTCTACTTCTTCTGATTCAGCCTCCAGACTTCACCTTCTACTTCTCCTTCTTCTGCATCTTCTGATTCAACCTCCAGACCTCACCTTCTCCTTCTCCTTCTTCTACTTCTTCTGATTCACCCTCCAGACTTCATCTTCTCCTTCTCCTTCTTCTGCTTCTTCTGATTCACCCTCCAGACTTCACCTTCTCCTTCTCCTTCTTCTGCTTCTTCTGATTCACCCTCCAGACTTCGCCTACTCCTTCTCCTTCTTCTACTCCTTCTGATTCACCCTCCAGACTTCACCTTCTCCTTCTCCTTCTTCTACTTCTTCTGATTTACCCTCCAGTCTTCACCTTCTCCTTCTCCTTCTTCTGCTTCTTCTGATTCACCCTCCAGACTTCACCTTCTCCTTCTCCTTCTTCTGCTTCTTCTGATTCACCCTCCTGACTTCACCTTCTCCTTCTCCTTCTTCTGCTTCTTCTGATTCACCCTCCTGACTTCACCTTCTCCTTCTCCTTCTTCTACTTCTTCTGCTTCACCCTCCAGACTTCACCTTCTCCTTCTCCTTCTTCTACTTCTTCTGCTTCACCCTCCAGACTTCACCTTCTCCTTCTCCTTATTCTGCTTCTTCTGATTCACCCTCCAGACTTCACCTTCTGCTTCTCCTTCTTCTGCTTCTTCTGATTCACCCTCCAGACTTCACCTTCTCCTTCTCCTTCTTCTGCTTCTTCTGATTCACCCTCCAGACTTCACCTTCTCCTTCTCCTTCTTCTACTTCTTCTGATTCACCCTCCAGACTTCATCTTCTCCTTCTCCTTCTTCTGCTTCTTCTGATTCACCCTCCAGACTTCACCTTCTCCTTCTCCTTCTTCTGCTTCTTCTGATTCACCCTCCAGCCTTCACCTTCTCCTTCTCCTTCTTCTACTTCTTCTGATTCACCCTCCAGACTTCACCTTCTCCTTCTCCTTCTTCAACTTCTTCTGATTCACCCTCCAGACTTCACCTTCTACTTCTCCTTCGTCTGCTTCTCCTGATACACCCTCCAGACTTCACCTTCTCCTTCTCCTTCTTCTGCTTCTTCTGATTCACCCTCCAGACTTCACCTTCTCCTTCTCCTTCTTCTGCTTCTTCTGATTCACCCTTCAGACTTCACCTTCTCCTTCTCCTTCTTCTGCTTCTTCTGATTCACCCTCCAGACTTCGCCTACTCCTTCTCCTTCTTCTACTTCTTCTGATTCACCCTCCAGACTTCACCTTCTCCTTCTCCTTCTTCTGATTTACCCTGCAGTCTTCACCTTCTCCTTCTCCTTCTTCTGCTTCTTCTGATTCACCCTCCAGACTTCACCTTCTCCTTCTCCTTCTTCTGCTTCTTCTGATTCACCCTCCTGACTTCACCTTCTCCTTCTCCTTCTTCTGCTTCTTCTGATTCACCCTCCTGACTTCACCTTCTCCTTCTCCTTCTTCTACTTCTTCTGCTTCACCCTCCAGACTTCACCTTCTCCTTCTCCTTCTTCTACTTCTTCTGATTCACCCTCCAGACTTCACCTTCTCCTTCTCCTTCTTCTGCTTCTTCTGATTCACCCTCCAGACTTCACCTTCTCCTTCTCCTTATTCTGCTTCTTCTGATTCACCCTCCAGACTTCACCTTCTGCTTCTCCTTCTTCTGCTTCTTTTGATTCACCCTCCAGACTTCATCTTCTCCTTCTCCTTCTTCTGCTTCTTCTGATTCACCCTCCAGACTTCACCTTCTCCTTCTCCTTCTTCTACTTCTTCTGATTCACCCTCCAGACTTCACCTTCTCCTTCTCCTTCTTCTGCTTCTTCTGATTCACCCTCCAGACTTCACCTTCTCCTTCTCCTTCTTGTACTTCTTCTGATTCACCCTCCAGACTTCACCTTCTCCTTCTCCTTCTTCAACTTCTTCTGATTTACCCTCCAGACTTCACCTTCTACTTCTCCTTCTTCTGCTTCTCCTGATTCACCCTCCAGACTTCACCTTCTCCTTCTCCTTCTTCTGCTTCTTCTGATTCACCCTCCAGACTTCACCTTCTCCTTCTCCTTCTTCTGCTTCTTCTGATTCACCCTTCAGACTTCACCTTCTCCTTCTCCTTCTTCTGCTTCTTCTGATTCACCCTCCAGACCTCACCTTCTCCTTCTCCTTCTTCTACTTCTTCTGATTCACCCTCCAGACTTCATCTTCTCCTTCTCCTTCTTCTGCTTCTTCTGATTCACCCTCCAGACTTCACCTTCTACTTCTCCTTCTTCTGCTTCTTCTGATTCACCCTCCAGACTTCACCTTCACCTTCTCCTTATTCTGCTTCTTCTGAATCACCCTCCAGACTTCACCTTCTCCTTCCCCTTCTTCTGCTTCTTCTGATTCACCCTCCAGACTTCACCTTCTCCTTCTCCTTCTTCTGCTTCTTCTGATTCACCCTCCAGACTTCACCTTCTCCTTCTCCTTCGTCTACTTCTTCTGATTCACCCTCCAGACTACACCTTCTCCTTCTCCTTCTTCTACTTCTTCTGATTCACCCTCCAGACTTCACCTTCTCCTTCTCCTTCTTCTGTTTCTTCTGATTCACCCTCCAGACTTCACCTTCTCCTTCTCCTTCTTCTACTACTTCTGATTCACCCTCCAGACTTCACCTTCTCCTTCTCCTTCTTCTACTTCTTCTGATTCACCCTCCAGACTTCATCTTCTCCTTCTCCTTCTTCTGCTTCTTCTGATTCACCCTCCAGACTTCACCTTCTCCTTCTCCTTCTTCTGCTTCTTCTGATTCACCCACCAGACTTCACCTTCTCCTTCTCCTTCTTCTACTTCTTCTGATTCACCCTCCAGACTTCACCTTCTCCTTCTCCTTCTTCTACTTCTTCTGATTCACCCTCCAGTCTTCACCTTCTCCTTCTCCTTCTTCTGTTTCTTCTGCTTCACCCTCCAGACTTCACCTTCTCCTTCTCTTTCTTCTGCTTCTTCTGATTCACCCTCCAGACTTCACCTTCTCCTTCTCCTTCTTCTGATTCTTCTGATTCACCCTCCAGACTTCACCTTCTCCTTCTCCTTCTTCTGCTTCTTCTGATTCACCCTCCTGACTTCACCTTCTCCTTCTCCTTCTTCTACTTCTTCTGATTCACCCACCTGACTTCACCTTCTCCTTCTCCTTCTTCTACTTCTTCTGCTTCACCCTCCAGACTTCACCTTCTCCTTCTCCTTCTTCTACTTCTTCTGATTCACCCTCCAGACTTCACCTTCTCCTTCTCCTTCTTCTGCTTCTTCTGATTCACCCTCCAGACTTCACCTTCTCCTTCTCCTTATTCTGCTTCTTCTGATTCACCCTCCAGACTTCACCTTCTCCTTCTCCTTATTCTGCTTCTTCTGATTCACCCTCCAGACTTCACCTTCTCCTTCTCCTTCCTCTGCTTCTTCTGATTCACCCTCCAGACTTCACCTTCTCCTTCTCCATCTTCTGCTTCTTCTGATTCACCCTCCTGACTTCACCTTCTCCTTCTCCTTCTTCTACTTCTTCTGATTCACCCTCCTGACTTCACCTTCTCCTTCTCCATCTTCTAATTCTCCTGCTTCACCCTCCAGACTTCAACTTCTCCTTCTCCTTCTTCTACCTCTTCTGATTCACCCTCCAGACTTCACCTTCTCCTTCTCCTTCTTCTGCTTCTTCTGATTCACCCTCCAGACTTCACCTTCTCCTTCTCCTTATTCTGCTTCTTCTGATTCACCCTCCAGACTTCACCTTCTCCTTCTCCTTCTTCTGCTTCTTCTGATTCACCCTGCAGACTTCACCTTCTCCTTCTCCTTCTTCTGCTTCTTCTGATTCACCCTCCAGACTTCACCTTCTCCTTCTCCTTCTTCTGCTTCTTCTGATTCACCCTCCAGACTTCACCTTCTCCTTCTCCTTCTTCTACTTCTTCTGATTCACCCTCCAGACTTCACCTTCTCCTTCTCTTTCTTCTGCTTCTTCTGATTCACCCTCCAGACTTCACCTTCTCCTTCTCCTTCTTCTGATTCTTCTGATTCACCCTCCAGACTTCACCTTCTCCTTCTCCTTCTTCTGCTTCTTCTGATTCACCCTCCTGACTTCACCTTCTCCTTCTCCTTCTTCTACTTCTTCTGATTCACCATCCTGACTTCACCTTCTCCTTCTCCTTCTTCTACTTCTTCTGCTTCACCCTCCAGACTTCACCTTCTCCTTCTCCTTCTTCTACTTCTTCTGATTCACCCTCCAGACTTGACCTTCTCCTTTTCCTTCTTCTACTTCTTCTGATTCACCCTCCAGACTTCACCTTCTCCTTCTCCTTCTTCTGCTTCTTCTGCTTCACCGTCCTGACTTCACCTTCTCCTTCTCTTTCTTCTGCTTCTTCTGATTCACCCTCCAGACTTCACCTTCTCCTTCTCCTTCTTCTGATTCTTCTGATTCACCCTCCAGACTTCACCTTCTCCTTCTCCTTCTTCTGCTTCTTCTGATTCACCCTCCTGACTTCACCTTCTCCTTCTCCTTCTTTTCCTTCTTCTGATTCAACATCCTGACTTAACCTTCTCCTTCTCCTTCTTCTACTTATTCTGCTTCATCCCCCTGACATCACCTGCTCCTTCTCCTTCTTCTGCTTCTTCTGCTTCACCCTCCAGACTTCACCTTCTCCTTCTCCTTCTTCTACTTCTTCTGATTCACCCTCCAGACTTCACCTTCTCCTTCTCCTTCTTTTGCTTCTTCTGCTTCACACTCCAGACTTCACCTTCTCCTTCTCCTTCTTCTACTTATTCTGCTTCATCCCCCTGACATCACCTGCTCCTTCTCCTTCTTCTGCTTCTTCTGCTTCACCCTCCAGACTTGACGTTCTCCTTCTCCTTCTTCTACTTCTTCTGATTCACCCTCCAGACTTCACCTTCTCCTTCTCCTTCTTCTGCTTCTTCTGCTTCACCGTCCTGACTTCACCTTCTCCTTCTCCTTCTTCTACTTCTTCTGCTTCATCCCCCTGACATCACCTGCTCCTTCTCCTTCTTCTGCTTCTTCTGATTCACCCTCCTAACTTCACCTTCTCCTTCTCCTTCTTCTGCTTCTTCTGATTCACCCTCCTGACTTCACCTTCTCCTTCTCCTTCTTCTGCTTCTTCTGATTCACCCTCCAGACTTCACCTTCTCCTTCTCTTTCTTCTGCTTCTTCTGATTCACCCTCCAGACTTCACCTTCTCCTTCTCCTTCTTCTGATTCTTCTGATTCACCCTCCAGACTTCACCTTCTCCTTCTCCTTCTTCTGCTTCTTCTGATTCACCCTCCTGACTTCACCTTCTCCTTCTCCTTCTTCTACTTCTTCTGATTCACCCTCCTGACTTCACCTTCTCCTTCTCCTTCTTCTACTTCTTCTGCTTCACCCTCCAGACTTCACCTTCTCCTTCTCCTTCTTCTACTTCTTCTGATTCACCCTCCAGACTTCACCTTCTCCTTCTCCTTCTTTTGCTTCTTCTGCTTCACACTCCAGACTTCACCTTCTCCTTCTCCTTCTTCTGCTTCTTCTGATTCACCCTCCTTACTTCACCTTCTCCTTCTCCTTCTTCTGCTTCTTCTGATTCACCCTCCTGACTTCACCTTCTCCTTCTCCTTATTCTGCTTCTTCTGTTTCACCCTCCAGACTTCACCTTCTCCTTCTCCTTCTTCTGCTTCTTCTGATTCACCCTCCAGACTTCACCTTCTCCTTCTCCTTCTTCTGCTTCTTCTGATTCACCCTCCAGACTTCACCTTCTCCTTCTCCTTCTTCTACTTCTTCTGATTCACCCTCCAGACTTCACCTTCTCCTTCTCCTTCTTCTGCTTCTTCTGGTTCACCCTCCAGACTTCACCTTCTCCTTCTCCTTCGTCTACTTCTTCTGATTCACCCTCCAGACTACACCTTCTCCTTCTCCATCTTCTACTTCTTCTGATTCACCCTCCAGACTTCACCTTCTCCTTCTCCTTCTTCTGTTTCTTCTGATTCACCCTCCAGACTTCACCTTCTCCTTCTCCTTCTTCTACTTCTTCTGATTCACCCTCCAGACTTCACCTTCTCCTTCTCCTTCTTCTACTTCTTCTGATTCACCCTCCAGACTTCACCTTCTCCTTCTCCTTCTTCTACTTCTTCTGCTTCTCCCTCCAGACTTCACCTTCTCCTTCTCCTTCTTCTGCTTCTTCTGATTCACCCTCCAGACTTCACCTTCTCCTTCTCTTTCTTCTGCTTCTTCTGATTCACCCTCCAGACTTCAAGTTCTCCTTCTCCTTCTTCTGATTCTTCTGATTCACCCTCCAGACTTCACCTTCTCCTTCTCCTTCTTCTGCTTCTTCTGATTCACCCTCCTGACTTCACCTTCTCCTTCTCCTTCTTCTACTTCTTCTGATTCACCCTCCTGACTTCACCTTCTCCTTCTCCTTCTTCTACTTCTTCTGCTTCACCCTCCAGACTTCACCTTCTCCTTCTCCTTCTTCTACTTCTTCTGATTCACCCTCCAGACTTCACCTTCTCCTTCTCCTTCTTTTGCTTCTTCTGCTTCACACTCCAGACTTCACCTTCTCCTTCTCCTTCTTCTGCTTCTTCTGATTCACCCTCCTTACTTCACCTTCTCCTTCTCCTTCTTCTGCTTCTTCTGATTCACCCTCCTGACTTCACCTTCTCCTTCTCCTTATTCTGCTTCTTCTGTTTCACCCTCCAGACTTCACCTTCTCCTTCTCCTTCTTCTGCTTCTTCTGATTCACCCTCCAGACTTCACCTTCTCCTTCTCCTTCTTCTGCTTCTTCTGATTCACCCTCCAGACTTCACCTTCTCCTTCTCCTTCTTCTACTTCTTCTGATTCACCCTCCAGACTTCACCTTCTCCTTCTCCTTCTTCTGCTTCTTCTGGTTCACCCTCCAGACTTCACCTTCTCCTTCTCCTTCGTCTGCTTCTTCTGCTTCACCGTCCTGACTTCACCTTCTCCTTCTCCTTCTTCTACTTCTTCTGCTTCATCCCCCTGACATCACCTGCTCCTTCTCCTTCTTCTGCTTCTTCTGATTCACCCTCCTAACTTCACCTTCTCCTTCTCCTTCTTCTGCTTCTTCTGATTCACCCTCCTGACTTCACCTTCTCCTTCTCCTTCTTCTGCTTCTTCTGATTCACCCTCCAGACTTCACCTTCTCCTTCTCTTTCTTCTGCTTCTTCTGATTCACCCTCCAGACTTCACCTTCTCCTTCTCCTTCTTCTGATTCTTCTGATTCACCCTCCAGACTTCACCTTCTCCTTCTCCTTCTTCTGCTTCTTCTGATTCACCCTCCTGACTTCACCTTCTCCTTCTCCTTCTTCTACTTCTTCTGATTCACCCTCCTGACTTCACCTTCTCCTTCTCCTTCTTCTACTTCTTCTGCTTCACCCTCCAGACTTCACCTTCTCCTTCTCCTTCTTCTACTTCTTCTGATTCACCCTCCAGACTTCACCTTCTCCTTCTCCTTCTTTTGCTTCTTCTGCTTCACACTCCAGACTTCACCTTCTCCTTCTCCTTCTTCTGCTTCTTCTGATTCACCCTCCTTACTTCACCTTCTCCTTCTCCTTCTTCTGCTTCTTCTGATTCACCCTCCTGACTTCACCTTCTCCTTCTCCTTATTCTGCTTCTTCTGTTTCACCCTCCAGACTTCACCTTCTCCTTCTCCTTCTTCTGCTTCTTCTGATTCACCCTCCAGACTTCACCTTCTCCTTCTCCTTCTTCTGCTTCTTCTGATTCACCCTCCAGACTTCACCTTCTCCTTCTCCTTCTTCTACTTCTTCTGATTCACCCTCCAGACTTCACCTTCTCCTTCTCCTTCTTCTGATTCTTCTGATTCACCCTCCAGACTTCACCTTCTCCTTCTCCTTCTTATGCTTCTTCTGATTCACCCTCCTGACTTCACCTTCTCCTTCTCCTTCTTCTACTTCTTCTGATTCACCCTCCTGACTTCACCTTCTCCTTCTCCTTCTTCTACTTCTTCTGCTTCACCCTCCAGACTTCACCTTCTCCTTCTCCTTCTTCTACTTCTTCTGATTCACCCTCCAGACTTCACCTTCTCCTTCTCCTTCTTTTGCTTCTTCTGCTTCACACTCCAGACTTCACCTTCTCCTTCTCCTTCTTCTGCTTCTTCTGATTCACCCTCCTTACTTCACCTTCTCCTTCTCCTTCTTCTGCTTCTTCTGATTCACCCTCCTGACTTCACCTTCTCCTTCTCCTTATTCTGCTTCTTCTATTTCACCCTCCAGACTTCACCTTCTCCTTCTCCTTCTTCTGCTTCTTCTGATTCACCCTCCAGACTTCACCTTCTCCTTCTCCTTCTTCTGCTTCTTCTGATTCACCCTCCAGACTTCACCTTCTCCTTCTCCTTCTTCTACTTCTTCTGATTCACCCTCCAGACTTCACCTTCTCCTTCTCCTTCTTCTGCTTCTTCTGGTTCACCCTCCAGACTTCACCTTCTCCTTCTCCTTCGTCTGCTTCTTCTGCTTCACCGTCCTGACTTCACCTTCTCCTTCTCCTTCTTCTACTTCTTCTGCTTCATCCCCCTGACATCACCTGCTCCTTCTCCTTCTTCTGCTTCTTCTGATTCACCCTCCTAACTTCACCTTCTCCTTCTCCTTCTTCTGCTTCTTCTGATTCACCCTCCTGACTTCACCTTCTCCTTCTCCTTCTTCTGCTTCTTCTGATTCACCCTCCAGACTTCACCTTCTCCTTCTCTTTCTTCTGCTTCTTCTGATTCACCCTCCAGACTTCACCTTCTCCTTCTCCTTCTTCTGATTCTTCTGATTCACCCTCCAGACTTCACCTTCTCCTTCTCCTTCTTCTGCTTCTTCTGATTCACCCTCCTGACTTCACCTTCTCCTTCTCCTTCTTCTACTTCTTCTGATTCACCCTCCTGACTTCACCTTCTCCTTCTCCTTCTTCTACTTCTTCTGCTTCACCCTCCAGACTTCACCTTCTCCTTCTCCTTCTTCTACTTCTTCTGATTCACCCTCCAGACTTCACCTTCTCCTTCTCCTTCTTTTGCTTCTTCTGCTTCACACTCCAGACTTCACCTTCTCCTTCTCCTTCTTCTGCTTCTTCTGATTCACCCTCCTTACTTCACCTTCTCCTTCTCCTTCTTCTGCTTCTTCTGATTCACCCTCCTGACTTCACCTTCTCCTTCTCCTTATTCTGCTTCTTCTGTTTCACCCTCCAGACTTCACCTTCTCCTTCTCCTTCTTCTGCTTCTTCTGATTCACCCTCCAGACTTCACCTTCTCCTTCTCCTTCTTCTGCTTCTTCTGATTCACCCTCCAGACTTCACCTTCTCCTTCTCCTTCTTCTACTTCTTCTGATTCACCCTCCAGACTTCACCTTCTCCTTCTCCTTCTTCTGCTTCTTCTGGTTCACCCTCCAGACTTCACCTTCTCCTTCTCCTTCGTCTACTTCTTCTGATTCACCCTCCAGACTACACCTTCTCCTTCTCCATCTTCTACTTCTTCTGATTCACCCTCCAGACTTCACCTTCTCCTTCTCCTTCTTCTGTTTCTTCTGATTCACCCTCCAGACTTCACCTTCTCCTTCTCCTTCTTCTACTTCTTCTGATTCACCCTCCAGACTTCACCTTCTCCTTCTCCTTCTTCTACTTCTTCTGATTCACCCTCCAGACTTCACCTTCTCCTTCTCCTTCTTCTACTTCTTCTGCTTCTCCCTCCAGACTTCACCTTCTCCTTCTCCTTCTTCTGCTTCTTCTGATTCACCCTCCAGACTTCACCTTCTCCTTCTCTTTCTTCTGCTTCTTCTGATTCACCCTCCAGACTTCAAGTTCTCCTTCTCCTTCTTCTGATTCTTCTGATTCACCCTCCAGACTTCACCTTCTCCTTCTCCTTCTTCTGCTTCTTCTGATTCACCCTCCTGACTTCACCTTCTCCTTCTCCTTCTTCTGCTTCTTCTGATTCACCCTTCAGACTTCACCTTCTCCTTCTCCTCCTTCTACTTCTTCTGATTCACCCTCCAGACCTCACCTTCTCCTTCTACTTCTTCTCCTTCTTCTGATTCACCCTCCAGACTTCACCTTCTCCTTCTCCTTCTTCTGCTTCTTCTGATTCACCCTCCAGACTTCACCTTCTCCCTCTCCTTCTTCTGCTTCTTCTGATGCACCTTCCAGACTTCACCTTCTCCTTCTCCTTCTTCTGCTTCTTCTGATTCACCCTCCAGACTTCACCTTCTCCTTCTCCTTCTTCTACTTCTTCTGATTCACCCTCCAGACTTTACCTTCTCCTTCTACTTCTTCTGCTTCTTCTGATTCACCCTCCAGACTTCACCTTCTCATTCTCCTTCGTCTACTTTTTCTGATTCAGCCTCCAGACTTCACCTTCTACTTCTCCTTCTTCTGCTTCTTCTGATTCACCCTCCAGACTTCACCTTCTCCTTCTCCTTCTTCTGCTTCTTCTGATTCACCCTTCAGACTTCACCTTCTCCTTCTACTTCTTCTGCTTCTTCTGATTCACCCTCCAGACTTCACCTTCTCATTCTCCTTCGTCTACTTCTTCTGATTCAGCCTCCAGACTTCACCTTCTACTTCTCCTTCTTCTGCATCTTCTGATTCAACCTCCAGACCTCACCTTCTCCTTCTCCTTCTTCTACTTCTTCTGATTCACCCTCCAGACTTCATCTTCTCCTTCTCCTTCTTCTGCTTCTTCTGATTCACCCTCCAGACTTCACCTTCTCCTTCTCCTTCTTCTGCTTCTTCTGATTCACCCTCCAGACTTCGCCTACTCCTTCTCCTTCTTCTACTCCTTCTGATTCACCCTCCAGACTTCACCTTCTCCTTCTCCTTCTTCTACTTCTTCTGATTTACCCTCCAGTCTTCACCTTCTCCTTCTCCTTCTTCTGCTTCTTCTGATTCACCCTCCAGACTTCACCTTCTCCTTCTCCTTCTTCTGCTTCTTCTGATTCACCCTCCTGACTTCACCTTCTCCTTCTCCTTCTTCTGCTTCTTCTGATTCACCCTCCTGACTTCACCTTCTCCTTCTCCTTCTTCTACTTCTTCTGCTTCACCCTCCAGACTTCACCTTCTCCTTCTCCTTCTTCTACTTCTTCTGCTTCACCCTCCAGACTTCACCTTCTCCTTCTCCTTATTCTGCTTCTTCTGATTCACCCTCCAGACTTCACCTTCTGCTTCTCCTTCTTCTGCTTCTTCTGATTCACCCTCCAGACTTCACCTTCTCCTTCTCCTTCTTCTGCTTCTTCTGATTCACCCTCCAGACTTCACCTTCTCCTTCTCCTTCTTCTACTTCTTCTGATTCACCCTCCAGACTTCATCTTCTCCTTCTCCTTCTTCTGCTTCTTCTGATTCACCCTCCAGACTTCACCTTCTCCTTCTCCTTCTTCTGCTTCTTCTGATTCACCCTCCAGCCTTCACCTTCTCCTTCTCCTTCTTCTACTTCTTCTGATTCACCCTCCAGACTTCACCTTCTCCTTCTCCTTCTTCAACTTCTTCTGATTCACCCTCCAGACTTCACCTTCTACTTCTCCTTCTTCTGCTTCTCCTGATACACCCTCCAGACTTCACCTTCTCCTTCTCCTTCTTCTGCTTCTTCTGATTCACCCTCCAGACTTCACCTTCTCCTTCTCCTTCTTCTGCTTCTTCTGATTCACCCTTCAGACTTCACCTTCTCCTTCTCCTTCTTCTGCTTCTTCTGATTCACCCTCCAGACTTCGCCTACTCCTTCTCCTTCTTCTACTTCTTCTGATTCACCCTCCAGACTTCACCTTCTCCTTCTCCTTCTTCTGATTTACCCTGCAGTCTTCACCTTCTCCTTCTCCTTCTTCTGCTTCTTCTGATTCACCCTCCAGACTTCACCTTCTCCTTCTCCTTCTTCTGCTTCTTCTGATTCACCCTCCTGACTTCACCTTCTCCTTCTCCTTCTTCTGCTTCTTCTGATTCACCCTCCTGACTTCACCTTCTCCTTCTCCTTCTTCTACTTCTTCTGCTTCACCCTCCAGACTTCACCTTCTCCTTCTCCTTCTTCTACTTCTTCTGATTCACCCTCCAGACTTCACCTTCTCCTTCTCCTTCTTCTGCTTCTTCTGATTCACCCTCCAGACTTCACCTTCTCCTTCTCCTTATTCTGCTTCTTCTGATTCACCCTCCAGACTTCACCTTCTGCTTCTCCTTCTTCTGCTTCTTTTGATTCACCCTCCAGACTTCATCTTCTCCTTCTCCTTCTTCTGCTTCTTCTGATTCACCCTCCAGACTTCACCTTCTCCTTCTCCTTCTTCTACTTCTTCTGATTCACCCTCCAGACTTCACCTTCTCCTTCTCCTTCTTCTGCTTCTTCTGATTCACCCTCCAGACTTCACCTTCTCCTTCTCCTTCTTGTACTTCTTCTGATTCACCCTCCAGACTTCACCTTCTCCTTCTCCTTCTTCAACTTCTTCTGATTTACCCTCCAGACTTCACCTTCTACTTCTCCTTCTTCTGCTTCTCCTGATTCACCCTCCAGACTTCACCTTCTCCTTCTCCTTCTTCTGCTTCTTCTGATTCACCCTCCAGACTTCACCTTCTCCTTCTCCTTCTTCTGCTTCTTCTGATTCACCCTTCAGACTTCACCTTCTCCTTCTCCTTCTTCTGCTTCTTCTGATTCACCCTCCAGACCTCACCTTCTCCTTCTCCTTCTTCTACTTCTTCTGATTCACCCTCCAGACTTCATCTTCTCCTTCTCCTTCTTCTGCTTCTTCTGATTCACCCTCCAGACTTCACCTTCTACTTCTCCTTCTTCTGCTTCTTCTGATTCACCCTCCAGACTTCACCTTCACCTTCTCCTTATTCTGCTTCTTCTGAATCACCCTCCAGACTTCACCTTCTCCTTCCCCTTCTTCTGCTTCTTCTGATTCACCCTCCAGACTTCACCTTCTCCTTCTCCTTCTTCTGCTTCTTCTGATTCACCCTCCAGACTTCACCTTCTCCTTCTCCTTCGTCTACTTCTTCTGATTCACCCTCCAGACTACACCTTCTCCTTCTCCTTCTTCTACTTCTTCTGATTCACCCTCCAGACTTCACCTTCTCCTTCTCCTTCTTCTGTTTCTTCTGATTCACCCTCCAGACTTCACCTTCTCCTTCTCCTTCTTCTACTACTTCTGATTCACCCTCCAGACTTCACCTTCTCCTTCTCCTTCTTCTACTTCTTCTGATTCACCCTCCAGACTTCATCTTCTCCTTCTCCTTCTTCTGCTTCTTCTGATTCACCCTCCAGACTTCACCTTCTCCTTCTCCTTCTTCTGCTTCTTCTGATTCACCCACCAGACTTCACCTTCTCCTTCTCCTTCTTCTACTTCTTCTGATTCACCCTCCAGACTTCACCTTCTCCTTCTCCTTCTTCTACTTCTTCTGATTCACCCTCCAGTCTTCACCTTCTCCTTCTCCTTCTTCTGTTTCTTCTGCTTCACCCTCCAGACTTCACCTTCTCCTTCTCTTTCTTCTGCTTCTTCTGATTCACCCTCCAGACTTCACCTTCTCCTTCTCCTTCTTCTGATTCTTCTGATTCACCCTCCAGACTTCACCTTCTCCTTCTCCTTCTTCTGCTTCTTCTGATTCACCCTCCTGACTTCACCTTCTCCTTCTCCTTCTTCTACTTCTTCTGATTCACCCACCTGACTTCACCTTCTCCTTCTCCTTCTTCTACTTCTTCTGCTTCACCCTCCAGACTTCACCTTCTCCTTCTCCTTCTTCTACTTCTTCTGATTCACCCTCCAGACTTCACCTTCTCCTTCTCCTTCTTCTGCTTCTTCTGATTCACCCTCCAGACTTCACCTTCTCCTTCTCCTTATTCTGCTTCTTCTGATTCACCCTCCAGACTTCACCTTCTCCTTCTCCTTATTCTGCTTCTTCTGATTCACCCTCCAGACTTCACCTTCTCCTTCTCCTTCCTCTGCTTCTTCTGATTCACCCTCCAGACTTCACCTTCTCCTTCTCCATCTTCTGCTTCTTCTGATTCACCCTCCTGACTTCACCTTCTCCTTCTCCTTCTTCTACTTCTTCTGATTCACCCTCCTGACTTCACCTTCTCCTTCTCCATCTTCTAATTCTCCTGCTTCACCCTCCAGACTTCAACTTCTCCTTCTCCTTCTTCTACCTCTTCTGATTCACCCTCCAGACTTCACCTTCTCCTTCTCCTTCTTCTGCTTCTTCTGATTCACCCTCCAGACTTCACCTTCTCCTTCTCCTTATTCTGCTTCTTCTGATTCACCCTCCAGACTTCACCTTCTCCTTCTCCTTCTTCTGCTTCTTCTGATTCACCCTGCAGACTTCACCTTCTCCTTCTCCTTCTTCTGCTTCTTCTGATTCACCCTCCAGACTTCACCTTCTCCTTCTCCTTCTTCTGCTTCTTCTGATTCACCCTCCAGACTTCACCTTCTCCTTCTCCTTCTTCTACTTCTTCTGATTCACCCTCCAGACTTCACCTTCTCCTTCTCTTTCTTCTGCTTCTTCTGATTCACCCTCCAGACTTCACCTTCTCCTTCTCCTTCTTCTGATTCTTCTGATTCACCCTCCAGACTTCACCTTCTCCTTCTCCTTCTTCTGCTTCTTCTGATTCACCCTCCTGACTTCACCTTCTCCTTCTCCTTCTTCTACTTCTTCTGATTCACCATCCTGACTTCACCTTCTCCTTCTCCTTCTTCTACTTCTTCTGCTTCACCCTCCAGACTTCACCTTCTCCTTCTCCTTCTTCTACTTCTTCTGATTCACCCTCCAGACTTGACCTTCTCCTTTTCCTTCTTCTACTTCTTCTGATTCACCCTCCAGACTTCACCTTCTCCTTCTCCTTCTTCTGCTTCTTCTGCTTCACCGTCCTGACTTCACCTTCTCCTTCTCTTTCTTCTGCTTCTTCTGATTCACCCTCCAGACTTCACCTTCTCCTTCTCCTTCTTCTGATTCTTCTGATTCACCCTCCAGACTTCACCTTCTCCTTCTCCTTCTTCTGCTTCTTCTGATTCACCCTCCTGACTTCACCTTCTCCTTCTCCTTCTTTTCCTTCTTCTGATTCAACATCCTGACTTAACCTTCTCCTTCTCCTTCTTCTACTTATTCTGCTTCATCCCCCTGACATCACCTGCTCCTTCTCCTTCTTCTGCTTCTTCTGATTCACCCTCCTAACTTCACCTTCTCCTTCTCCTTCTTCTGCTTCTTCTGATTCACCCGCCTGACTTCACCTTCTCCTTCTCCTTCTTCTGCTTCTTCTGATTCACCCTCCAGACTTCACCTTCTCCTTCTCCTTCTTCTGCTTCTTCTGATTCACCCTCCAGACTTCACCTTCTCCTTCTCCTTCTTCTGCTTCTTCTGATTCACCCTGCAGACTTCACCTTCTCCTTCTCCTTCTTCTGCTTCTTCTGGTTCACCCTCCAGACTTCACCTTCTCCTTCTCCTTCTTCTGCTTCTTCTGATTCACCCTCCAGACTTCACCTTCTCCTTCTCCTTCTTCTGCTTCTTCTGATTCACCCTCCAGACTTCACCTTCTCCTTCTCCTTCTTCTGATTCACCCTCCAGACTTCACCTTCTCCTTCTCTTTCTTCTGCTTCTTCTGATTCACCCTCCAGACTTCACCTTCTCCTTCTCCTTCTTCTGATTCTTCTGATTCACCCTCCAGACTTCACCTTCTCCTTCTCCTTCTTCTGCTTCTTCTGATTCACCCTCCTGACTTCACCTTCTCCTTCTCCTTCTTCTACTTCTTCTGATTCACCATCCTGACTTCACCTTCTCCTTCTCCTTCTTCTGCTTCTTCTGATTCACCCTCCTGACTTCACCTTCTCCTTCTCCTTCTTCTGCTTCTTCTGATTCACCCTCCTGACTTCACCTTCTCCTTCTCCTTCTTCTACTTCTTCTGCTTCACCCTCCAGACTTCACCTTCTCCTTCTCCTTCTTCTACTTCTTCTGATTCACCCTCCAGACTTCACCTTCTCCTTCTCCTTCTTCTGCTTCTTCTGATTCACCCTCCAGACTTCACCTTCTCCTTCTCCTTATTCTGCTTCTTCTGATTCACCCTCCAGACTTCACCTTCTGCTTCTCCTTCTTCTGCTTCTTCTGATTCACCCTCCAGACTTCATCTTCTCCTTCTCCTTCTTCTGCTTCTTCTGATTCACCCTCCAGACTTCACCTTCTCCTTCTCCTTCTTCTACTTCTTCTGATTCACCCTCCTGACTTCACCTTCTCCTTCTCCTTGTTCTGCTTCTTCTGATTCACCCTCCAGACTTCACCTTCTCCTTCTCCTTCTTCTACTTCTTCTGATTCACCCTCCAGACCTCACCTTCTCCTTCTACTTCTTCTCCTTCTTCTGATTCACCCTCCAGACTTCACCTTCTCCTTCTCCTTCTTCTGCTTCTTCTGATTCACCCTCCAGACTTCACCTTCTCCCTCTCCTTCTTCTGCTTCTTCTGATGCACCCTCCAGACTTCACCTTCTCCTTCTCCTTCTTCTGCTTCTTCTGATTCACCCTCCAGACTTCACCTTCTCCTTCTCCTTCTTCTACTTCTTCTGATTCACCCTCCAGACTTTACCTTCTCCTTCTACTTCTTCTGCTTCTTCTGATTCACCCTCCAGACTTCACCTTCTCATTCTCCTTCGTCTACTTCTTCTGATTCAGCCTCCAGACTTCACCTTCTACTTCTCCTTCTTCTGCTTCTTCTGATTCACCCTCCAGACTTCACCTTCTCCTTCTCCTTCTTCTGCTTCTTCTGATTCACCCTCCAGACTTCACCTTCTCCTTCTCCTTCTTCTGCTTCTTCTGATTCACCCTTCAGACTTCACCTTCTCCTTCTACTTCTTCTGCTTCTTCTGATTCACCCTCCAGACTTCACCTTCTCATTCTCCTTCGTCTACTTCTTCTGATTCAGCCTCCAGACTTCACCTTCTACTTCTCCTTCTTCTGCTTCTTCTGATTCAACCTCCAGACCTCACCTTCTCCTTCTCCTTCTTCTACTTCTTCTGATTCACCCTCCAGACTTCATCTTCTCCTTCTCCTTCTTCTGCTTCTTCTGATTCACCCTCCAGACTTCACCTTCTCCTTCTCCTTCTTCTGCTTCTTCTGATTCACCCTCCAGACTTCGCCTACTCCTTCTCCTTCTTCTACTCCTTCTGATTCACCCTCCAGACTTCACCTTCTCCTTCTCCTTCTTCTACTTCTTCTGATTTACCCTCCAGTCTTCACCTTCTCCTTCTCCTTCTTCTGCTTCTTCTGATTCACCCTCCAGACTTCACCTTCTCCTTCTCCTTCTTCTGCTTCTTCTGATTCACCCTCCTGACTTAACCTTCTCCTTCTCCTTCTTCTACTTCTTCTGCTTCACCCTCCAGACTTCACCTTCTCCTTCTCCTTCTTCTACTTCTTCTGCTTCACCCTCCAGACTTCTCCTTCTCCTTCTCCTTATTCTGCTTCTTCTGATTCACCCTCCAGACTTCACCTTCTGCTTCTCCTTCTTCTGCTTCTTCTGATTCACCCTCCAGACTTCACCTTCTCCTTCTCCTTCTTCTGCTTCTTCTGATTCACCCTCCAGACTTCACCTTCTCCTTCTCCTTCTTCTACTTCTTCTGATTCACCCTCCAGACTTCATCTTCTCCTTCTCCTTCTTCTGCTTCTTCTGATTCACCCTCCAGACTTCACCTTCTCCTTCTCCTTCTTCTGCTTCTTCTGATTCACCCTCCAGCCTTCACCTTCTCCTTCTCCTTCTTCTACTTCTTCTGATTCACCCTCCAGACTTCACCTTCTCCTTCTCCTTCTTCAACTTCTTCTGATTCACCCTCCAGACTTCACCTTCTACTTCTCCTTCTTCTGCTTCTCCTGATTCACCCTCCAGACTTCACCTTCTCCTTCTCCTTCTTCTGCTTCTTCTGATTCTCCCTCCAGACTTCACCTTCTCCTTCTCCTTCTTCTGCTTCTTCTGATTCACCCTTCAGACTTCACCTTCTCCTTCTCCTTCTTCTGCTTCTTCTGATTCACCCTCCAGACTTCGCCTACTCCTTCTCCTTCTTCTACTTCTTCTGATTCACCCTCCAGACTTCACCTTCTCCTTCTCCTTCTTCTGATTTACCCTCCAGTCTTCACCTTCTCCTTCTCCTTCTTCTGCTTCTTCTGATTCACCCTCCAGACTTCACCTTCTCCTTCTCCTTCTTCTGCTTCTTCTGATTCACCCTCCTGACTTCACCTTCTCCTTCTCCTTCTTCTGCTTCTTCTGATTCACCCTCCTGACTTCACCTTCTCCTTCTCCTTCTTCTACTTCTTCTGCTTCACCCTCCAGACTTCACCTTCTCCTTCTCCTTCTTCTACTTCTTCTGATTCACCCTCCAGACTTCACCTTCTCCTTCTCCTTCTTCTGCTTCTTCTGATTCACCCTCCAGACTTCACCTTCTCCTTCTCCTTATTCTGCTTCTTCTGATTCACCCTCCAGACTTCACCTTCTGCTTCTCCTTCTTCTGCTTCTTCTGATTCACCCTCCAGACTTCATCTTCTCCTTCTCCTTCTTCTGCTTCTTCTGATTCACCCTCCAGACTTCACCTTCTCCTTCTCCTTCTTCTACTTCTTCTGATTCACCCTCCAGACTTCATCTTCTCCTTCTCCTTGTTCTGCTTCTTCTGATTCACCCTCCAGACTTCACCTTCTCCTTCTCCTTCTTCTGCTTCTTCTGATTCACCCTCCAGACTTCACCTTCTCCTTCTCCTTCTTTTACTTCTTCTGATTCACCCTCCAGACTTCACCTTCTCCTTCTCCTTCTTCAACTTCTTCTGATTTACCCTCCAGACTTCACCTTCTACTTCTCCTTCTTCTGCTTCTCCTGATTCACCCTCCAGACTTCACCTTCTCCTTCTCCTTCTTCTGCTTCTTCTGATTCACCCTCCAGACTTCACCTTCTCCTTCTCCTTCTTCTGCTTCTTCTGATTCACCCTTCAGACTTCACCTTCTCCTTCTCCTTCTTCTGCTTCTTCTGATTCACCCTCCAGACCTCACCTTCTCCTTCTCCTTCTTCTACTTCTTCTGATTCACCCTCCAGACTTCATCTTCTCCTTCTCCTTCTTCTGCTTCTTCTGATTCACCCTCCAGACTTCACCTTCTACTTCTCCTTCTTCTGCTTCTTCTGATTCACCCTCCAGACTTCACCTTCACCTTCTCCTTATTCTGCTTCTTCTGAATCACCCTCCAGACTTCACCTTCTCCTTCCCCTTCTTCTGCTTCTTCTGATTCACCCTCCAGACTTCACCTTCTCCTTCTCCTTCTTCTGCTTCTTCTGATTCACCCTCCAGACTTCACCTTCTCCTTCTCCTTCGTCTACTTCTTCTGATTCACCCTCCAGACTACACCTTCTCCTTCTCCTTCTTCTACTTCTTCTGATTCACCCTCCAGACTTCACCTTCTCCTTCTCCTTCTTCTGTTTCTTCTGATTCACCCTCCAGACTTCACCTTCTCCTTCTCCTTCTTCTACTACTTCTGATTCACCCTCCAGACTTCACCTTCTCCTTCTCCTTCTTCTACTTCTTCTGATTCACCCTCCAGACTTCATCTTCTCCTTCTCCTTCTTCTGCTTCTTCTGATTAACCCTCCAGACTTCACCTTCTCCTTCTCCTTCTTCTGCTTCTTCTGATTCACCCACCAGACTTCACCTTCTCCTTCTCCTTCTTCTACTTCTTCTGATTCACCCTCCAGACTTCACCTTCTCCTTCTCCTTCTTCTACTTCTTCTGATTCACCCTCCAGTCTTCACCTTCTCCTTCTCCTTCTTCTGTTTCTTCTGCTTCACCCTCCAGACTTCACCTTCTCCTTCTCTTTCTTCTGCTTCTTCTGATTCACCCTCCAGACTTCACCTTCTCCTTCTCCTTCTTCTGATTCTTCTGATTCACCCTCCAGACTTCACCTTCTCCTTCTCCTTCTTCTGCTTCTTCTGATTCACCCTCCTGACTTCACCTTCTCCTTCTCCTTCTTCTACTTCTTCTGATTCACCCACCTGACTTCACCTTCTCCTTCTCCTTCTTCTACTTCTTCTGCTTCACCCTCCAGACTTCACCTTCTCCTTCTCCTTCTTCTACTTCTTCTGATTCACCCTCCAGACTTCACCTTCTCCTTCTCCTTCTTCTGCTTCTTCTGATTCACCCTCCAGACTTCACCTTCTCCTTCTCCTTATTCTGCTTCTTCTGATTCACCCTCCAGACTTCACCTTCTCCTTCTCCTTATTCTGCTTCTTCTGATTCACCCTCCAGACTTCACCTTCTCCTTCTCCTTCCTCTGCTTCTTCTGATTCACCCTCCAGACTTCACCTTCTCCTTCTCCATCTTCTGCTTCTTCTGATTCACCCTCCTGACTTCACCTTCTCCTTCTCCTTCTTCTACTTCTTCTGATTCACCCTCCTGACTTCACCTTCTCCTTCTCCATCTTCTAATTCTCCTGCTTCACCCTCCAGACTTCAACTTCTCCTTCTCCTTCTTCTACCTCTTCTGATTCACCCTCCAGACTTCACCTTCTCCTTCTCCTTCTTCTGCTTCTTCTGATTCACCCTCCAGACTTCACCTTCTCCTTCTCCTTATTCTGCTTCTTCTGATTCACCCTCCAGACTTCACCTTCTCCTTCTCCTTCTTCTGCTTCTTCTGATTCACCCTGCAGACTTCACCTTCTCCTTCTCCTTCTTCTGCTTCTTCTGATTCACCCTCCAGACTTCACCTTCTCCTTCTCCTTCTTCTGCTTCTTCTGATTCACCCTCCAGACTTCACCTTCTCCTTCTCCTTCTTCTACTTCTTCTGATTCACCCTCCAGACTTCACCTTCTCCTTCTCTTTCCTCTGCTTCTTCTGATTCACCCTCCAGACTTCACCTTCTCCTTCTCCTTCTTCTGATTCTTCTGATTCACCCTCCAGACTTCACCTTCTCCTTCTCCTTCTTCTGCTTCTTCTGATTCACCCTCCTGACTTCACCTTCTCCTTCTCCTTCTTCTACTTCTTCTGATTCACCATCCTGACTTCACCTTCTCCTTCTCCTTCTTCTACTTCTTCTGCTTCACCCTCCAGACTTCACCTTCTCCTTCTCCTTCTTCTACTTCTTCTGATTCACCCTCCAGACTTGACCTTCTCCTTTTCCTTCTTCTACTTCTTCTGATTCACCCTCCAGACTTCACCTTCTCCTTCTCCTTCTTCTGCTTCTTCTGCTTCACCGTCCTGACTTCACCTTCTCCTTCTCTTTCTTCTGCTTCTTCTGATTCACCCTCCAGACTTCACCTTCTCCTTCTCCTTCTTCTGATTCTTCTGATTCACCCTCCAGACTTCACCTTCTCCTTCTCCTTCTTCTGCTTCTTCTGATTCACCCTCCTGACTTCACCTTCTCCTTCTCCTTCTTTTCCTTCTTCTGATTCAACATCCTGACTTAACCTTCTCCTTCTCCTTCTTCTACTTATTCTGCTTCATCCCCCTGACATCACCTGCTCCTTCTCCTTCTTCTGCTTCTTCTGATTCACCCTCCTAACTTCACCTTCTCCTTCTCCTTCTTCTGCTTCTTCTGATTCACCCGCCTGACTTCACCTTCTCCTTCTCCTTCTTCTGCTTCTTCTGATTCACCCTCCAGACTTCACCTTCTCCTTCTCCTTCTTCTGCTTCTTCTGATTCACCCTCCAGACTTCACCTTCTCCTTCTCCTTCTTCTGCTTCTTCTGATTCACCCTGCAGACTTCACCTTCTCCTTCTCCTTCTTCTGCTTCTTCTGATTCACCCTCCAGACTTCACCTTCTCCTTCTCCTTCTTCTGCTTCTTCTGATTCACCCTCCAGACTTCACCTTCTCCTTCTCCTTCTTCTACTTCTTCTGATTCACCCTCCAGACTTCACCTTCTCCTTCTCTTTCTTCTGCTTCTTCTGATTCACCCTCCAGACTTCACCTTCTCCTTCTCCTTCTTCTGATTCTTCTGATTCACCCTCCAGACTTCACCTTCTCCTTCTCCTTCTTCTGCTTCTTCTGATTCACCCTCCTGACTTCACCTTCTCCTTCTCCTTCTTCTACTTCTTCTGATTCACCATCCTGACTTCACCTTCTCCTTCTCCTTCTTCTACTTCTTCTGCTTCACCCTCCAGACTTCACCTTCTCCTTCTCCTTCTTCTACTTCTTCTGATTCACCCTCCTGACTTGACCTTCTCCTTTTCCTTCTTCTACTTCTTCTGATTCACCCTCCAGACTTCACCTTCTCCTTCTCCTTCTTCTGCTTCTTCTGCTTCACCGTCCTGACTTCACCTTCTCCTTCTCTTTCTTCTGCTTCTTCTGATTCACCCTCCAGACTTCACCTTCTCCTTCTCCTTCTTCTGATTCTTCTGATTCACCCTCCAGACTTCACCTTCTCCTTCTCCTTCTTCTGCTTCTTCTGATTCACCCTCCTGACTTCACCTTCTCCTTCTCCTTCTTTTCCTTCTTCTGATTCACCATCCTGACTTCACCTTCTCCTTCTCCTTCTTCTACTTATTCTGCTTCATCCCCCTGACATCACCTGCTCCTTCTCCTTCTTCTGCTTCTTCTGATTCACCCTCCTAACTTAACCTTCTCCTTCTCCTTCTTCTGCTTCTTCTGATTCACCCGCCTGACTTCACCTTCTCCTTCTCCTTCTTCTGCTTCTTCTGATTCACCCTCCAGACTTCACCTTCTCCTTCTCCTTCTTCTGCTTCTTCTGATTCACCCTCCAGACTTCACCTTCTCCTTCTCCTTCTTCTGCTTCTTCTGATTCACCCTCCAGACTACACCTTCTCCTTCTCCTTCTTCTACTTCTTCTGATTCACCCTCCAGACTTCACCTTCTCCTTCTCCTTCTTCTGTTTCTTCTGCTTCACCCTCCAGACTTCACCTTCTCCTTCTCCTTCTTCTGCTTCTTCTGATTCACCCTCCAGACTTCACCTTCTCCTTCTCCTTCTTCTGCTTCTTCTGATTCACCCTCCAGACCTCACCTTCTCCTTCTCCTTCTTCTACTTCTTCTGATTCACCCTCCAGACTTCATCTTCTCCTTCTCCTTCTTCTGCTTCTTCTGATTCACCCTCCAGACTTCACCTTCTCCTTCTCCTTCTTCTGCTTCTTCTGATTCACCCTCCAGACTTCACCTTCTCCTTCTCCTTCTTCTACTTCTTCTGATTCACTCTCCAGACTTCACCTTCTCCTTCTCCTTCTTCTACTTCTTCTGATTCACCCTCCAGTCTTCACCTTCTCCTTCTCCTTCTTCTGTTTCTTCTGCTTCACCCTCCAGACTTCACCTTCTCCTTCTCTTTCTTCTGCTTCTTCTGATTCACCCTCCAGACTTCACCTTCTCCTTCTCCTTCTTCTGATTCTTCTGATTCACCCTACAGACTTCACCTTCTCCTTCTCCTTCTTCTGCTTCTTCTGATTCACCCTCCTGACTTCACCTTCTCCTTCTCCTTCTTCTGCTTCACCCTCCAGACTTCACCTTCTCCTTCTCCTTCTTCTACTTCTTCTGATTCACCCTCCAGACTTCACCTTCTCCTTCTCCTTCTTCTGCTTCTTCTGATTCACCCTCCAGACTTCACCTTCTCCTTCTCCTTATTCTGCTTCTTCTCATTCACCCTCCAGACTTCACCTTCTCCTTCTCCTTCTTCTGCTTCTTCTGATTCACCCTCCAGACTTCACCTTCTCCTTCTACTTCTTCTGCTTCTTCTGATTCACCCTCCAGACTTCACCTTCTCCTTCTCCTTCCTCTGCTTCTTCTGATTCACTATCCAGACTTCACCTTCTCCTTCTCCTTCTTCTACTTCTTCTGATTCACCCTCCAGACTTCACCATCTCCTTCTCTTTCTTCTGCTTCTTCTGATTCACCCTCCAGACTTCACCTTCTCCTTCTCCTTCTTCTGATTCTTCTGATTCACCCTCCAGACTTCACCTTCTCCTTCTCCTTCTTCTGCTTCTTCTGATTCACCCTCCTGACTTCACCTTCTCCTTCTCCTTCTTCTACTTCTTCTGATTCACCCTCCTGACTTCACCTTCTCCTTCTCCTTCTTCTACTTCTTCTGCTTCACCCTCCAGACTTCACCTTCTCCTTCTCCTTCTTCTACTTCTTCTGATTCAACCTCCAGACTTCACCTTCTCCTTCTCCTTCTTCTACTTCTTCTGATTCTCCCTCCAGACTTCACCTTCTCCTTCTCCTTCTTCTACTTCTTCTGATTCACCCTCCAGACTTCACCTCCTCCTTCTCCTTCTTCTGCTTCTTCTGATTCACCCTCCAGACTTCACCTTCTCCTTCTCCTTCTTCTGCTTCTTCTGATTCACCCTCCAGACTTCACCTTCTCCTTCTCCTTCTTCTACTTCTTCTGATTCACCCTCCAGACTTCACCTTCTCCATCTCCTTCTTCTGCTTCTTCTGATTCACCCTCCAGACTTCACCTTCTCCTTCTCCTTCGTCTACTTCTTCTGATTCACCCTCCAGACTACACCTTCTCCTTCTCCTTCTTCTACTTCTTCTGATTCACCCTCCAGACTTCACCTTCTCCTTCTCCTTCTTCTGTTTGTTCTGATACACCGTCCAGACTTCACCTTCTCCTTCTCCTTCTTCTACTACTTCTGATTCACCCTCCAGACTTCACCTTCTCCTTCTCCTTCTTCTACTTCTTCTGATTCACCCTCCAGACTTCATCTCCTCCTTCTCCTTCTTCTGCTTCTTCTGATTCACCCTCCAGACTTCACCTTCTCCTTCTCCTTCTTCCACTTCTTCTGATTCACCCTCCAGTCTTCACCTTCTCCTTCTCCTTCTTCTGTTTCTTCGGCTTCACCCTCCAGACTTCACCTTCTCCTTCTCTTTCTTCTGCTTCTTCTGATTCACCCTCCAGACTTCACCTTCTCCTTCTCCTTCTTCTGATTCTTCTGATTCACCCTCCAGACTTCACCTTCTCCTTCTCCTTCTTCTGCTTCTTCTGATTCACCCTCCTGACTTCACCTTCTCCTTCTCCTTCTTCTACTTCTTCTGATTCACCCTCCTGACTTCACCTTCTCCTTCTCCTTCTTCTACTTCTTCTGCTTCACCCTCCAGACTTCACCTTCTCCTTCTCCTTCTTCTACTTCTTCTGATTCACCCTCCAGACTTCATCTTCTCCTTCTCCTTCTTCTGCTTCTTCTGTTTCACCCTCCAGACTTCACCTTCTCCTTCTCCTTATTCTGCTTCTTCTGATTCACCCTCCAGACTTCACCTTCTCCTTCTCCTTATTCTGCTTCTTCTGATTCACCCTCCAGACTTCACCTTCTCCTTCTCCTTCTTCTGCTTCTTCTGATTCACCCTCCTGACTTCACCTTCTCCTTCTCCTTCTTCTACTTCTTCTGATTCACCCTCCTGACTTCACCTTCTCCTTCTCCTTCTTCTACTTCTTCTGCTTCACCCTCCAGACTTCACCTTCTCCTTCTCCTTCTTCTACTTCTTCTGATTCACCCTCCAGACTTCACCTTCTCCTTCTCCTTCTTCTGCTTCTTCTGATTCACCCTCCATACTTCACCTTCACTTCTCCTTATTCTGCTTCTTCTGATTCACCCTCCAGACTTCAACTTCTCCTTCTCCTTCTTCTGCTTCTTCTGATTCACCCTCCAGACTTCACCTTCTCCTTCTCCTTCTTCTGCTTCTTCTGATTCACCCTCCAGACTTCACCTTCTCCTTCTCCTTCTTCTGCTTCTTCTGATTCACCCTCCAGACTTCACCTTCTCCTTCTCCTTCTTCTACTTCTTCTGATTCACCCTCCAGACTTCACCTTCTCCTTCTCTTTCTTCTGCTTCTTCTGATTCACCCTCCAGACTTCACCTTCTCCTTCTCCTTCTTCTACTTCTTCTGATTCACCCTCCAGACTTCATCTTCTCCTTCTCCTTCTTCTGCTTCTTCTGATTCACCCTCCAGACTTCACCTTCTCCTTCTCCTTCTTCTACTTCTTCTGATTCACCCTCCAGACTTCACCTTCTCCTTATCCTTCTTCCACTTCTTCTGATTCACCCTCCAGTCTTCACCTTCTCCTTCTCCTTCTTCTGTTTCTTCTGCTTCACCCTCCAGACTTCACCTTCTCCTTCTCTTTCTTCTGCTTCTTCTGATTCACCCTCCAGACTTCACCTTCTCCTTTTCCTTCTTCTGATTCTTCTGATTCACCCTCCAGACTTCACCTTCTCCTTCTCCTTCTTCTGCTTCTTCTGATTCACCCTCCTGACTTCACCTTCTCCTTCTCCTTCTTCTACTTCTTCTGATTCACCCTCCTGACTTCACCTTCTACTTCTCCTTCTTCTACTTCTTCTGCTTCACCCGCCAGACTTCACCTTCTCCTTCTCCTTCTTCTACTTCTTCTGATTCACCCTCCAGACTTCATCTTCTCCTTCTCCTTCTTCTGCTTCTTCTGATTCACCCTCCAGACTTCACCTTCTCCTTCTCCTTATTCTGCTTCTTCTGATTCACCCTCCAGACTTCACCTTCTCCTTCTCCTTATTCTGCTTCTTCTGATTCACCCTCCAGACTTCACCTTCTCCTTCTCCTTCTTCTGCTTCTTCTGATTCACCCTCCTGACTTCACCTTCTCCTTCTCCTTCTTCTGCTTCTTCTGTTTCACCCTCCAGACTTCACCTTCTCCTTCTCCTTCTTCTACTTCTTCTGATTCACCCTCCAGACCTCACCTTCTCCTTCTCCTTCTTCTACTTCTTCTGATTCACCCTCCAGATTTCATCTTCTCCTTCTCCTTCTTCTACTTCTTCTGCTTCATCCCCCTGACATCACCTGCTCCTTCTCCTTCTTCTGCTTCTTCTGATTCACCCTCCTAACTTCACCTTCTCCTTCTCCTTCTTCTGCTTCTTCTGATTCACCCTCCTGACTTCACCTTCTCCTTCTCCTTCTTCTGCTTCTTCTGATTCACCCTCCAGACTTCACCTTCTCCTTCTCTTTCTTCTGCTTCTTCTGATTCACCCTCCAGACTTCACCTTCTCCTTCTCCTTCTTCTGATTCTTCTGATTCACCCTCCAGACTTCACCTTCTCCTTCTCCTTCTTCTGCTTCTTCTGATTCACCCTCCTGACTTCACCTTCTCCTTCTCCTTCTTCTACTTCTTCTGATTCACCCTCCAGACTTGACCTTCTCCTTCTCCTTCTTCTACTTATTCTGATTCACCCTCCAGACTTCACCTTCTCCTTCTCCTTCTTCTGCTTCTTCTGCTTCACCGTCCTGACTTCACCTTCTCCTTCTCCTTCTTCTACTTCTTCTGCTTCATCCCGCTGACATCACCTGCTCCTTCTCCTTCTTCTGCTTCTTCTGATTCACCCTCCTAACTTCACCTTCTCCTTCTCCTTCTTCTGCTTCTTCTGATTCACCCTCCTGACTTCACCTTCTCCTTCTCCTTCTTCTGCTTCTTCTGATTCACCCTCCAGACTTCACCTTCTCCTTCTCCTTCTTCTGCTTCTTCTGATTCACCCTCCAGACTTCACCTTCTCCTTCTCCTTCTTCTGATTCTTCTGATTCACCCTCCAGACTTCACCTTCTCCTTCTCCTTCTTCTGCTTCTTCTGATTCACCCTCCTGACTTCACCTTCTCCTTCTCCTTCTTCTACTTCTTCTGCTTCACCCTCCAGACTTCACCTTCTACTTCTCCTTCTTCTGCTTCTTCTGATTCACCCTCCAGACTTCTCCTTCTCCTTCTCCTTCGTCTACTTCTTCTGATTCACCCTCCAGACTACACCTTCTCCTTCTCCTTCTTCTACTTCTTCTGATTCACCCTCCAGACTTCACCTTCTCCTTCTCCTTCTTCTGTTTCTTCTGATTCACCGTCCAGACTTCACCTTCTCCTTCTCCTTCTTCTACTACTTCTGATTCACCCTCCAGACTTCACCTTCTCCTTCTCCTTCTTCTACTTCTTCTGATTCACCCTCCAGACTTCATCTTCTCCTTCTCCTTCTTCTGCTTCTTCTGATTCACCCTCCAGACTTCACCTTCTCCTTCTCCTTCTTCTGCTTCTTCTGATTCACCCTCCAGACTTCACCTTCTCCTTCTCCTTCTTCTACTTCTTCTGATTCACCCTCCAGACTTCACCTTCTCCTTCTCCTTCTTCTACTTCTTCTGATTCACCCTCCAGTCTTCACCTCTCCTTCTCCTTCTTCTGTTTCTTCTGCTTCACCCTCCAGACTTCACCTTCTCCTTCTCTTTCTTCTGCTTCTTCTGATTCACCCTCCAGACTTCACCTTCTCCTTCTCCTTCTTCTGATTCTTCTGATTCACCCTCCAGACTTCATTTTCTCCTTCTCCTTCTTCTGCTTCTTCTGATTCACCCTCCTGACTTCACCTTCTCCTTCTCCTTCTTCTACTTCTTCTGCTTCACCCTCCAGACTTCACCTTCTCCTTCTCCTTCTTCTACTTCTTCTGATTCACCCTCCAGACTTCATCTTCTCCTTCTCCTTCTTCTGCTTCTTCTGATTCACCCTCCAGACTTCACCTTCTCCTTCTCCTTATTCTGCTTCTTCTGATTCACCCTTCAGACTTCACCTTCTCCTTCTCCTTATTCTGCTTCTTCTGATTCACCCTCCAGACTTCACCTTCTCCTTCTCCTTCCTCTGCTTCTTCTGATTCACCCTCCAGACTTCACCTTCTCCTTCTCCTTCTTCTGATTCTTCTGATTCACCCTCCAGACTTCACCTTCTCCTTCTCCTTCTTCTGCTTCTTCTGATTCACCCTCCTGACTTCACCTTCTCCTTCTCCTTCTTCTACTTCTTCTGATTCACCCTCCTGACTTCACCTTCTCCTTCTCCTTCTTCTACTTCTTCTGCTTCACCCTCCAGACTTCACCTTCTCCTTCTCCTTCTTCTACTTCTTCTGATTCACCCTCCAGACTTCACCTTCTCCTTCTTCTGCTTCTTCTGATTCACCCTCCGGACTTCACCTTCTCCTTCTCCTTATTCTGCTTCTTCTGATTCACCCTCCAGACTTCACCTTCTCATTCTCCTTCTTCTGCTTCTTCTGATTCACACTCCAGACTTCACCTTCTCCTTCTCCTTCTTCTACTTCTTCTGATTCACCCTCCAGACTTCACCTTCTCCTTCTCTTTCTTCTGCTTCTTCTGATTCACCCTCCAGACTTCACCTTCTCCTTCTCCTTCTTCTGATTCTTCTGATTCACCCTCCAGACTTCACCTTCTTCTTCTCCTTCTTCTGCTTCTTCTGATTCACCCTCCTGACTGCACCTTCTCCTTCTCCTTCTTCTACTTCTTCTGATTCACCCTCCTGACTTCACCTTCTCCTTCTCCTTCTTCTACTTCTTCTGCTTCACCCTCCAGACTTCACCTTCTCCTTCTCCTTCTTCTACTTCTTCTGATTCACCCTCCAGACTTGACCTTCTCCTTCTCCTTCTTCTGCTTCTTCTGATTCACCCTCCAGACTTCACCTTCTCCTTCTCCTTCTTCTCCTTCTTCTGCTTCATCCCCCTGACTTCACCTGCTCCTTCTCCTTCTTCTGCTTCTTCTGATTCACCCTCCTAACTTCACCTTCTCCTTCTCCTTCTTCTGCTTCTTCTGATTCACCCTCCTGACTTCACCTTCTCCTTCTCCTTCTTCTGCTTCTTCTGATTCACCCTCCAGACTTCACCTTCTCCTTCTCCTTCTTCTGCTTCTTCTGATTCACCCTCCAGACTTCACCTTCTCCTTCTCCTTCTTCTGCTTCTTCTGATTCACCCTCCAGACCTCACCTTCTCCTTCTCCTTCTTCTACTTCTTCTGATTCACCCTCCAGACTTCATCTTCTCCTTCTCCTTCTTCTGCTTCTTCTGATTCACCCTCCAGACTTCACCTTCTCCTTCTCCTTCTTCTGCTTCTTCTGATTCACCCTCCAGACATCACCTTCTCCTTCTCCTTCTTCTACTTCTTCTGATTCACCCTCCAGACTTCACCTTCTCCTTCTCCTTCTTCTACTTCTTCTGATTCACCCTCCAGTCTTCACCTTCTCCTTCTCCTTCTTCTGTTTCTTCTTCTTCACCCTCCAGACTTCACCTTCTCCTTCTCTTTCTTCTGCTTCTTCTGATTCACCCTCCAGACTTCACCTTCTCCTTCTCCTTCTTCTGATTCTTCTGATTCACCCTCCAGACTTCACCTTCTCCTTGTCCTTCTTCTGCTTCTTCTGATTCACCCTCCTGACTTCACCTTCTCCTTCTCCTTCTTCTACTTCTTCTGATTCACCCTCCTGACTTCACCTTCTCCTTCTCCTTCTGCTACTTCTTCTGCTTCACCCTCCAGACTTCACCTTCTCCTTCTCCTTCTTCTACTTCTTCTGATTCACCCTTCAGACTTCACCTTCTCCTTCTCCTTTTTCTGCTTCTTCTGATTCACCCTCCAGACTTCACCTTCTCCTTCACCTTATTCTGCTTCTTCTGATTCACCCTCCAGACTTCACCTTCTCCTTCTCCTTCTTCTGCTTCTTCTGATTCACCCTCCAGACTTCACCTTCTCCTTCTCCTTCTTCTGCTTCTTCTGATTCACCCTCCTGACTTCACCTTCTCCTTCTCCTTCTTCTACATCTTCTGCTTCACCCTCCAGACTTCACCTTCTCCTTCTCCTTCTTCTACTTCTTCTGATTCACCCTCCAGACTTGACCTTCTCCTTCTCCTTCTTCTACTTATTCTGATTCACCCTCCAGACTTCACATTCTCCTTCTCCTTCTTCTGCTTCTTCTGCTTCACCGTCCTGACTTCACCTTCTCCTTCTCCTTCTTCTACTTCTTCTGCTACATCCCGCTGACATCACCTGCTCCTTCTCCTTCTTCTGCTTCTTCTGATTCACCCTCCTAACTTCACCTTCTCCTTCTCCTTCTTCTGCTTCTTCTGATTCACCCTCCTGATTTCACCTTCTCCTTCTCCTTCTTCTGCTTCTTCTGATTCACCCTCCAGACTTCACCTTCTCCTTCTCCTTCTTCGGCTTCTTCTGATTCACCCTCCAGACTTCACCTTCTCCTTCTCCTTCTTCTGATTCTTCTGATTCACCCTCCAGACTTCTCCTTCTCCTTCTCCTTCTTCTGCTTCTTCTGATTCACCCTCCAGACTTCACCTTCTCCTTCTCCTTCTTCTACTTCTTCTGATTCACCCTCCAGACTTCACCTTCTCCTTCTCCTTCTTCTACTTCTTCTGATTCACCCTCCAGTCTTCACCTTCTCCTTCTCCTTCTTCTGTTTCTTCTGCTTCACCCTCCAGACTTCACCTTCTCCTTCTCTTTCTTCTGCTTCTTCTGATTCACCCTCCAGACTTCACCTTCTACTTCTCCTTCTTCTGATTCTTCTGATTCACCCTCCAGACTTCACCTTCTCCTTCTCCTTTTTCTGCTTCTTCTGATTCACCCTCCTGACTTCACCTTCTCCTTCTTCTTCTTCTACTTCTTCTGATTCACCCTCCTGACTTCACCTTCTCCTTCTCCTTCTTCTACTTCTTCTGCTTCATCCTCCAGACTTCACCTTCTCCTTCTCCTTCTTCTACTTCTTCTGATTCACCCTCCAGACTTCATCTTCTCCTTCTCCTTCTTCTGCTTCTTCTGATTCACCCTCCAGACTTCACCTTCTCCTTCTCCTTATTCTGCTTCTTCTGATTCACCCTCCAGACTTCACCTTCTCCTTCTCCTTATTCTGCTTCTTCTGATTCACCCTCCAGACTTCACCTTCTCCTTCTCCTTCTTCTGATTCTTCTGATTCACCCTCCAGACTTCATTTTCTCCTTCTCCTTCTTCTGCTTCTTCTGATTCACCCTCCTGACTTCACCTTCTCCTTCTCCTTCTTCTACTTCTTCTGATTCACCCTCCAGACTTCATCTTCTCCTTCTCCTTCTTCTGCTTCTTCTGATTCACCCTCCAGACTTCACCTTCTCCTTCTCCTTATTCTGCTTCTTCTGATTCACCCTTCAGACTTCACCTTCTCCTTCTCCTTATTCTGCTTCTTCTGATTCACCCTCCAGACTTCACCTTCTCCTTCTCCTTCCTCTGCTTCTTCTGATTCACCCTCCAGACTTCACCTTCTCCTTCTCCTTCTTCTGATTCTTCTGATTCACCCTCCAGACTTCACCTTCTCCTTCTCCTTCTTCTGCTTCTTCTGATTCACCCTCCTGACTTCACCTTCTCCTTCTCCTTCTTCTACTTCTTCTGATTCACCCTCCTGACTTCACCTTCTCCTTCTCCTTCTTCTACTTCTTCTGCTTCACCCTCCAGACTTCACCTTCTCCTTCTCCTTCTTCTACTTCTTCTGATTCACCCTCCAGACTTCACCTTCTCCTTCTTCTGCTTCTTCTGATTCACCCTCCGGACTTCACCTTCTCCTTCTCCTTATTCTGCTTCTTCTGATTCACCCTCCAGACTTCACCTTCTCATTCTCCTTCTTCTGCTTCTTCTGATTCACACTCCAGACTTCACCTTCTCCTTCTCCTTCTTCTACTTCTTCTGATTCACCCTCCAGACTTCACCTTCTCCTTCTCTTTCTTCTGCTTCTTCTGATTCACCCTCCAGACTTCACCTTCTCCTTCTCCTTCTTCTGATTCTTCTGATTCACCCTCCAGACTTCACCTTCTTCTTCTCCTTCTTCTGCTTCTTCTGATTCACCCTCCTGACTGCACCTTCTCCTTCTCCTTCTTCTACTTCTTCTGATTCACCCTCCTGACTTCACCTTCTCCTTCTCCTTCTTCTACTTCTTCTGCTTCACCCTCCAGACTTCACCTTCTCCTTCTCCTTCTTCTACTTCTTCTGATTCACCCTCCAGACTTGACCTTCTCCTTCTCCTTCTTCTGCTTCTTCTGCTTCATCCCCCTGACATCACCTGCTCCTTCTCCTTCTTCTGCTTCTTCTGATTCACCCTCCTAACTTCACCTTCTCCTTCTCCTTCTTCTGCTTCTTCTGATTCACCCTCCTGACTTCACCTTCTCCTTCTCCTTCTTCTGCTTCTTCTGATTCACCCTCCAGACTTCACCTTCTCCTTCTCCTTCTTCTGCTTCTTCTGATTCACCCTCCAGACTTCACCTTCTCCTTCTCCTTCTTCTGCTTCTTCTGATTCACCCTCCAGACCTCACCTTCTCCTTCTCCTTCTTCTACTTCTTCTGATTCACCCTCCAGACTTCATCTTCTCCTTCTCCTTCTTCTGCTTCTTCTGATTCACCCTCCAGACTTCACCTTCTCCTTCTCCTTCTTCTGCTTCTTCTGATTCACCCTCCAGACATCACCTTCTCCTTCTCCTTCTTCTACTCCTTCTGATTCACCCTCCAGACTTCACCTTCTCCTTCTCCTTCTTCTACTTCTTCTGATTCACCCTCCAGTCTTCACCTTCTCCTTCTCCTTCTTCTGTTTCTTCTGCTTCACCCTCCAGACTTCACCTTCTCCTTCTCTTTCTTCTGCTTCTTCTGATTCACCCTCCAGACTTCACCTTCTCCTTCTCCTTCTTCTGATTCTTCTGATTCACCCTCCAGACTTCACCTTCTCCTTGTCCTTCTTCTGCTTCTTCTGATTCACCCTCCTGACTTCACCTTCTCCTTCTCCTTCTTCTACTTCTTCTGATTCACCCTCCTGACTTCACCTTCTCCTTCTCCTTCTGCTACTTCTTCTGCTTCACCCTCCAGACTTCACCTTCTCCTTCTCCTTCTTCTACTTCTTCTGATTCACCCTTCAGACTTCACCTTCTCCTTCTCCTTTTTCTGCTTCTTCTGATTCACCCTCCAGACTTCACCTTCTCCTTCACCTTATTCTGCTTCTTCTGATTCACCCTCCAGACTTCACCTTCTCCTTCTCCTTCTTCTGCTTCTTCTGATTCACCCTCCAGACTTGACCTTCTCCTTCTCCTTCTTCTACTTATTCTGATTCACCCTCCAGACTTCACATTCTCCTTCTCCTTCTTCTGCTTCTTCTGCTTCACCGTCCTGACTTCACCTTCTCCTTCTCCTTCTTCTACTTCTTCTGCTACATCCCGCTGACATCACCTGCTCCTTCTCCTTCTTCTGCTTCTTCTGATTCACCCTCCTAACTTCACCTTCTCCTTCTCCTTCTTCTGCTTCTTCTGATTCACCCTCCTGATTTCACCTTCTCCTTCTCCTTCTTCTGCTTCTTCTGATTCACCCTCCAGACTTCACCTTCTCCTTCTCCTTCTTCGGCTTCTTCTGATTCACCCTCCAGACTTCACCTTCTCCTTCTCCTTCTTCTGATTCTTCTGATTCACCCTCCAGACTTCACCTTCTCCTTCTCCTTCTTCTGCTTCTTCTGATTCACCCTCCTGACTTCACCTTCTCCTTCTCCTTCTTCTACTTCTTCTGATTCACCCTCCTGACTTCACCTTCTCCTTCTCCTTCTTCGACTTCTTCTGCTTCACCCTCCAGACTTCACCTTCTCCTTCTCCTTCTTCTGCTTCTTCTGATTCACCCTCCAGACTTCTCCTTCTCCTTCTCCTTCTTCTGCTTCTTCTGATTCACCCTCCAGACTTCACCTTCTCCTTCTCCTTCTTCTACTTCTTCTGATTCACCCTCCAGACTTCACCTTCTCCTTCTCCTTCTTCTACTTCTTCTGATTCACCCTCCAGTCTTCACCTTCTCCTTCTCCTTCTTCTGTTTCTTCTGCTTCACCCTCCAGACTTCACCTTCTCCTTCTCTTTCTTCTGCTTCTTCTGATTCACCCTCCAGACTTCACCTTCTACTTCTCCTTCTTCTGATTCTTCTGATTCACCCTCCAGACTTCACCTTCTCCTTCTCCTTTTTCTGCTTCTTCTGATTCACCCTCCTGACTTCACCTTCTCCTTCTTCTTCTTCTACTTCTTCTGATTCACCCTCCTGACTTCACCTTCTCCTTCTCCTTCTTCTACTTCTTCTGCTTCATCCTCCAGACTTCAGCTTCTCCTTCTCCTTCTTCTACTTCTTCTGATTCACCCTCCAGACTTCATCTTCTCCTTCTCCTTCTTCTGCTTCTTCTGATTCACCCTCCAGACTTCACCTTCTCCTTCTCCTTATTCTGCTTCTTCTGATTCACCCTCCAGACTTCACCTTCTCCTTCTCCTTATTCTGCTTCTTCTGATTCACCCTCCAGACTTCACCTTCTCCTTCTCCTTCCTCTGCTTCTTCTGATTCACCCTCCAGACTTCACCTTCTCCTTCTCCTTCTTCTGATTCTTCTGATTCACCCTCCAGACTTCACCTTCTCCTTCTCCTTCTTCTGCTTCTTCTGATTCACCCTCCTGACTTCACCTTCTCCTTCTCCTTCTTCTACTTCTTCTGCTTCACCCTCCAGACTTCACCTTCTCCTTCTCCTTCTTCTACTTCTTCTGATTCACCCTCCAGACTTCACCTTCTCCTTCTTCTTCTTCTGCTTCTTCTGATTCACCCTCCAGACTTCACCTTCTCCTTCTCCTTATTCTGCTTCTTCTGATTCACCCTCTAGACTTCACCTTCTCCTTCTCCTTCTTCTGCTTCTTCTGATTCACACTCCAGACTTCACCTTCTCCTTCTCCTTCTTCTACTTCTTCTGATTCACCCTCCAGACTTCACCTTCTCCTTCTCTTTCTTCTGCTTCTTCTGATTCACCCTCCAGACTTCACCTTCTCCTTCTCCTTCTTCTGATTCTTCTGATTCACCCTCCAGACTTCTCCTTCTCCTTCTCCTTCTTCTGCTTCTTCTGATTCACCCTCCTGACTTCACCTTCTCCTTCTCCTTCTTCTACTTCTTCTGATTCACCCTCCTGACTTCTCCTTCTCCTTCTCCTTCTTCTACTTCTTCTGCTTCACCCTCCAGACTTCACCTTCTCCTTCTCCTTATTCTACTTCTTCTGATTCACCCTCCAGACTTGACGTTCTCCTTCTCCTTCTTCTACTTCTTCTGATTCACCCTCCAGACTTCACCTTCTCCTTCTCCTTCTTCTGCTTCTTCTGCTTCACCGTCCTGACTTCACCTTCTCCTTCTCCTTCTTCTACTTCTTCTGCTTCATCCCCCTGACATCACCTGCTCCTTCTCCTTCTTCTGCTTCTTCTGATTCACCCTCCTAACTTCACCTTCTCCTTCTCCTTCTTCTGCTTCTTCTGATTCACCCTCCTGACTTCACCTTCTCCTTCTCCTTCTTCTGCTTCTTCTGATTCACCCTCCAGACTTCACCTTCTCATTCTCTTTCTTCTGCTTCTTCTGATTCACCCTCCAGACTTCACCTTCTCCTTCTCCTTCTTCTGATTCTTCTGATTCACCCTCCAGACTTCACCTTCTCCTTCTCCTTCTTCTGCTTCTTCTGATTCACCCTCCTGACTTCACCTTCTCCTTCTCCTACTTCTTCTGATTCACCCTCCTGACTTCACCTTCTCCTTCTCCTTCTTCTACTTCTTCTGCTTCACCCTCCAGACTTCACCTTCTCCTTCTCCTTCTTCTACTTCTTCTGATTCACCCTCCAGACTTCACCTTCTCCTTCTCCTTCTTTTGCTTCTTCTGCTTCACACTCCAGACTTCACCTTCTCCTTCTCCTTCTTCTGCTTCTTCTGATTCACCCTCCTTACTTCACCTTCTCCTTCTCCTTCTTCTGCTTCTTCTGATTCACCCTCCTGACTTCACCTTCTCCTTCTCCTTATTCTGCTTCTTCTGTTTCACCCTCCAGACTTCACCTTCTCCTTCTCCTTCTTCTGCTTCTTCTGATTCACCCTCCAGACTTCACCTTCTCCTTCTCCTTCTTCTGCTTCTTCTGATTCACCCTCCAGACTTCACCTTCTCCTTCTCCTTCTTCTACTTCTTCTGATTCACCCTCCAGACTTCACCTTCTCCTTCTCCTTCTTCTGCTTCTTCTGGTTCACCCTCCAGACTTCACCTTCTCCTTCTCCTTCGTCTACTTCTTCTGATTCACCCTCCAGACTACACCTTGTCCTTCTCCATCTTCTACTTCTTCTGATTCACCCTCCAGACTTCACCTTCTCCTTCTCCTTCTTCTGTTTCTTCTGATTCACCCTCCAGACTTCACCTTCTCCTTCTCCTTCTTCTACTTCTTCTGATTCACCCTCCAGACTTCACCTTCTCCTTCTCCTTCTTCTACTTCTTCTGATTCACCCTCCAGACTTCACCTTCTCCTTCTCCTTCTTCTACTTCTTCTGCTTCTCCCTCCAGACTTCACCTTCTCCTTCTCCTTCTTCTGCTTCTTCTGATTCACCCTCCAGACTTCACCTTCTCCTTCTCTTTCTTCTGCTTCTTCTGATTCACCCTCCAGACTTCACCTTCTCCTTCTCCTTCTTCTGATTCTTCTGATTCACCCTCCAGACTTCTCCTTCTCCTTCTCCTTCTTCTGCTTCTTCTGATTCACCCTCCTGACTTCACCTTCTCCTTCTCCTTCTTCTACTTCTTCTGATTCACCCTCCTGACTTCTCCTTCTCCTTCTCCTTCTTCTACTTCTTCTGCTTCACCCTCCAGACTTCACCTTCTCCTTCTCCTTATTCTACTTCTTCTGATTCACCCTCCAGACTTGACGTTCTCCTTCTCCTTCTTCTACTTCTTCTGATTCACCCTCCAGACTTCACCTTCTCCTTCTCCTTCTTCTGCTTCTTCTGCTTCACCGTCCTGACTTCACCTTCTCCTTCTCCTTCTTCTACTTCTTCTGCTTCATCCCCCTGACATCACCTGCTCCTTCTCCTTCTTCTGCTTCTTCTGATTCACCCTCCTAACTTCACCTTCTCCTTCTCCTTCTTCTGCTTCTTCTGATTCACCCTCCTGACTTCACCTTCTCCTTCTCCTTCTTCTGCTTCTTCTGATTCACCCTCCAGACTTCACCTTCTCCTTCTCTTTCTTCTGCTTCTTCTGATTCACCCTCCAGACTTCACCTTCTCCTTCTCCTTCTTCTGATTCTTCTGATTCACCCTCCAGACTTCACCTTCTCCTTCTCCTTCTTCTGCTTCTTCTGATTCACCCTCCTGACTTCACCTTCTCCTTCTCCTTCTTCTACTTCTTCTGATTCACCCTCCTGACTTCACCTTCTCCTTCTCCTTCTTCTACTTCTTCTGCTTCACCCTCCAGACTTCACCTTCTCCTTCTCCTTCTTCTACTTCTTCTGATTCACCCTCCAGACTTCACCTTCTCCTTCTCTTTCTTCTGCTTCTTCTGATTCACCCTCCAGACTTCACCTTCTCCTTCTCCTTCTTCTGATTCTTCTGATTCACCCTCCAGACTTCACCTTCTCCTTCTCCTTCTTCTGCTTCTTCTGATTCACCCTCCTGACTTCACCTTCTCCTTCTCCTTCTTCTACTTCTTCTGATTCACCCTCCTGACTTCACCTTCTCCTTCTCCTTCTTCTACTTCTTCTGCTTCACCCTCCAGACTTCACCTTCTCCTTCTCTTTCTTCTGCTTCTTCTGATTCACCCTCCAGACTTCAAGTTCTCCTTCTCCTTCTTCTGATTCTTCTGATTCACCCTCCAGACTTCACCTTCTCCTTCTCCTTCTTCTGCTTCTTCTGATTCACCCTCCTGACTTCACCTTCTCCTTCTCCTTCTTCTACTTCTTCTGATTCACCCTCCTGACTTCACCTTCTCCTTCTCCTTCTTCTACTTCTTCTGCTTCACCCTCCAGACTTCACCTTCTCCTTCTCCTTCTTCTACTTCTTCTGATTCACCCTCCAGACTTCACCTTCTCCTTCTCCTTCTTTTGCTTCTTCTGCTTCACACTCCAGACTTCACCTTCTCCTTCTCCTTCTTCTGCTTCTTCTGATTCACCCTCCTTACTTCACCTTCTCCTTCTCCTTCTTCTGCTTCTTCTGATTCACCCTCCTGACTTCACCTTCTCCTTCTCCTTATTCTGCTTCTTCTGTTTCACCCTCCAGACTTCACCTTCTCCTTCTCCTTCTTCTGCTTCTTCTGATTCACCCTCCAGACTTCACCTTCTCCTTCTCCTTCTTCTGCTTCTTCTGATTCACCCTCCAGACTTCACCTTCTCCTTCTCCTTCTTCTACTTCTTCTGATTCACCCTCCAGACTTCACCTTCTCCTTCTCCTTCTTCTGCTTCTTCTGGTTCACCCTCCAGACTTCACCTTCTCCTTCTCCTTCGTCTGCTTCTTCTGCTTCACCGTCCTGACTTCACCTTCTCCTTCTCCTTCTTCTACTTCTTCTGCTTCATCCCCCTGACATCACCTGCTCCTTCTCCTTCTTCTGCTTCTTCTGATTCACCCTCCTAACTTCACCTTCTCCTTCTCCTTCTTCTGCTTCTTCTGATTCACCCTCCTGACTTCACCTTCTCCTTCTCCTTCTTCTGCTTCTTCTGATTCACCCTCCAGACTTCACCTTCTCCTTCTCTTTCTTCTGCTTCTTCTGATTCACCCTCCAGACTTCACCTTCTCCTTCTCCTTCTTCTGATTCTTCTGATTCACCCTCCAGACTTCACCTTCTCCTTCTCCTTCTTCTGCTTCTTCTGATTCACCCTCCTGACTTCACCTTCTCCTTCTCCTTCTTCTACTTCTTCTGATTCACCCTCCTGACTTCACCTTCTCCTTCTCCTTCTTCTACTTCTTCTGCTTCACCCTCCAGACTTCACCTTCTCCTTCTCCTTCTTCTACTTCTTCTGATTCACCCTCCAGACTTCACCTTCTCCTTCTCCTTCTTTTGCTTCTTCTGCTTCACACTCCAGACTTCACCTTCTCCTTCTCCTTCTTCTGCTTCTTCTGATTCACCCTCCTTACTTCACCTTCTCCTTCTCCTTCTTCTGCTTCTTCTGATTCACCCTCCTGACTTCACCTTCTCCTTCTCCTTATTCTGCTTCTTCTGTTTCACCCTCCAGACTTCACCTTCTCCTTCTCCTTCTTCTGCTTCTTCTGATTCACCCTCCAGACTTCACCTTCTCCTTCTCCTTCTTCTGCTTCTTCTGATTCACCCTCCAGACTTCACCTTCTCCTTCTCCTTCTTCTACTTCTTCTGATTCACCCTCCAGACTTCACCTTCTCCTTCTCCTTCTTCTGATTCTTCTGATTCACCCTCCAGACTTCACCTTCTCCTTCTCCTTCTTCTGCTTCTTCTGATTCACCCTCCTGACTTCACCTTCTCCTTCTCCTTCTTCTACTTCTTCTGATTCACCCTCCTGACTTCACCTTCTCCTTCTCCTTCTTCTACTTCTTCTGCTTCACCCTCCAGACTTCACCTTCTCCTTCTCCTTCTTCTACTTCTTCTGATTCACCCTCCAGACTTCACCTTCTCCTTCTCCTTCTTTTGCTTCTTCTGCTTCACACTCCAGACTTCACCTTCTCCTTCTCCTTCTTCTGCTTCTTCTGATTCACCCTCCTTACTTCACCTTCTCCTTCTCCTTCTTCTGCTTCTTCTGATTCACCCTCCTGACTTCACCTTCTCCTTCTCCTTATTCTGCTTCTTCTGTTTCACCCTCCAGACTTCACCTTCTCCTTCTCCTTCTTCTGCTTCTTCTGATTCACCCTCCAGACTTCACCTTCTCCTTCTCCTTCTTCTGCTTCTTCTGATTCACCCTCCAGACTTCACCTTCTCCTTCTCCTTCTTCTACTTCTTCTGATTCACCCTCCAGACTTCACCTTCTCCTTCTCCTTCTTCTGCTTCTTCTGGTTCACCCTCCAGACTTCACCTTCTCCTTCTCCTTCGTCTGCTTCTTCTGCTTCACCGTCCTGACTTCACCTTCTCCTTCTCCTTCTTCTACTTCTTCTGCTTCATCCCCCTGACATCACCTGCTCCTTCTCCTTCTTCTGCTTCTTCTGATTCACCCTCCTAACTTCACCTTCTCCTTCTCCTTCTTCTGCTTCTTCTGATTCACCCTCCTGACTTCACCTTCTCCTTCTCCTTCTTCTGCTTCTTCTGATTCACCCTCCAGACTTCACCTTCTCCTTCTCTTTCTTCTGCTTCTTCTGATTCACCCTCCAGACTTCACCTTCTCCTTCTCCTTCTTCTGATTCTTCTGATTCACCCTCCAGACTTCACCTTCTCCTTCTCCTTCTTCTGCTTCTTCTGATTCACCCTCCTGACTTCACCTTCTCCTTCTCCTTCTTCTACTTCTTCTGATTCACCCTCCTGACTTCACCTTCTCCTTCTCCTTCTTCTACTTCTTCTGCTTCACCCTCCAGACTTCACCTTCTCCTTCTCCTTCTTCTACTTCTTCTGATTCACCCTCCAGACTTCACCTTCTCCTTCTCCTTCTTTTGCTTCTTCTGCTTCACACTCCAGACTTCACCTTCTCCTTCTCCTTCTTCTGCTTCTTCTGATTCACCCTCCTTACTTCACCTTCTCCTTCTCCTTCTTCTGCTTCTTCTGATTCACCCTCCTGACTTCACCTTCTCCTTCTCCTTATTCTGCTTCTTCTGTTTCACCCTCCAGACTTCACCTTCTCCTTCTCCTTCTTCTGCTTCTTCTGATTCACCCTCCAGACTTCACCTTCTCCTTCTCCTTCTTCTGCTTCTTCTGATTCACCCTCCAGACTTCACCTTCTCCTTCTCCTTCTTCTACTTCTTCTGATTCACCCTCCAGACTTCACCTTCTCCTTCTCCTTCTTCTGCTTCTTCTGGTTCACCCTCCAGACTTCACCTTCTCCTTCTCCTTCGTCTACTTCTTCTGATTCACCCTCCAGACTACACCTTCTCCTTCTCCATCTTCTACTTCTTCTGATTCACCCTCCAGACTTCACCTTCTCCTTCTCCTTCTTCTGTTTCTTCTGATTCACCCTCCAGACTTCACCTTCTCCTTCTCCTTCTTCTACTTCTTCTGATTCACCCTCCAGACTTCACCTTCTCCTTCTCCTTCTTCTACTTCTTCTGATTCACCCTCCAGACTTCACCTTCTCCTTCTCCTTCTTCTACTTCTTCTGCTTCTCCCTCCAGACTTCACCTTCTCCTTCTCCTTCTTCTGCTTCTTCTGATTCACCCTCCAGACTTCACCTTCTCCTTCTCTTTCTTCTGCTTCTTCTGATTCACCCTCCAGACTTCAAGTTCTCCTTCTCCTTCTTCTGATTCTTCTGATTCACCCTCCAGACTTCACCTTCTCCTTCTCCTTCTTCTGCTTCTTCTGATTCACCCTCCTGACTTCACCTTCTCCTTCTCCTTCTTCTACTTCTTCTGATTCACCCTCCTGACTTCACCTTCTCCTTCTCCTTCTTCTACTTCTTCTGCTTCACCCTTCAGACTTCACCTTCTCCTTCTCCTTCTTCTACTTCTTCTGATTCACCCTCGAGACTTCACCTTCTCCTTCTCCTTCTTTTGCTTCTTCTGCTTCACACTCCAGACTTCACCTTCTCCTTCTCCTTCTTCTGCTTCTTCTGATTCACCCTCCTTACTTCACCTTCTCCTTCTCCTTCTTCTGCTTCTTCTGATACACCCTCCTGACTTCACCTTCTCCTTCTCCTTATTCTGCTTCTTCTGTTTCACCCTCCAGACTTCACCTTCTCCTTCTCCTTCTTCTGCTTCTTCTGATTCACCCTCCAGACTTCACCTTCTCCTTCTCCTTCTTCTGCTTCTTCTGATTCACCCTCCAGACTTCACCTTCTCCTTCTCCTTCTTCTACTTCTTCTGATTCACCCTCCAGACTTCACCTTCTCCTTCTCCTTCTTCTACTTCTTCTGCTTCTCCCTCAAGACTTCACATTCTCCTTCTCCTTCTTCTGCTTCTTCTGATTCACCCTCCAGACTTCACCTTCTCCTTCTCCTTCTTCTGATTCTTCTGATTCACCCTCCAGACTTCACCTTCTCCTTCTCCTTCTTCTGCTTCTTATGATTCACCCTCCTGACTTCATCTTCTCCTTCTCCTTCTTCTACTTCTTCTGATTCACCCTCCTGACTTCACCTTCTCCTGCTCCTTCTTCTACTTCTTCTGCTTCACCCTCCAGACTTCACCTTCTCCTTCTCCTTCTTCTACTTCTTCTGATTCACCCTTCAGACTTCACCTTCTCCTTCTCCTTTTTCTGCTTCTTCTGATTCACCCTCCAGACTTCACCTTCTCCTTCTCCTTATTCTGCTTCTTCTGATTCACCCTCCAGACTTCACCTTCTCCTTCTCCTTCTTCTGCTTCTTCTGATTCACCCTCCAGACTTCAGCTTCTCCTTCTCCTTCTTCTGCTTCTTCTGATTCACCCTCCAGACTTCACCTTCTCCTTCTCCTTCGTCTACTTCTTCTGATTCACCCTCCAGACTACACCTTCTCCTTCTCCTTCTTCTACATCTTCTGATTCACCCTCCAGACTTCACCTTCTCCTTCTCCTTCTTCTGTTTCTTCTGATTCACCGTCCAGACTTCACCTTCTCCTTCTCCTTCTTCTACTACTTCTGATTCACCCTCCAGAATTCACCTTCTCCTTCTCCTTCTTCTACTTCTTATGATTCACCCTCCAGACTTCATCTTCTCCTTCTCCTTCTTCTGCTTCTTCTGATTCACCCTCCAGACTTCACCTTCTCCTTCTCCTTCTTCTGCTTCTTCTGATTCACCCCCCAGACTTCACCTTCTCCTTCTCCTTCTTCTACTTCTTCTGATTCACCCTCCAGACTTCACCTTCTCCTTCTCCTTCTTCTACTTCTTCTGATTCACCCTCCAGTCTTCACCTTCTCCTTCTTCTGTTTCTTCTGCTTCACCCTCCAGACTTCACCTTCTCCTTCTCTTTCTTCTGCTTCTTCTGATTCACCCTCCAGACTTCACCTTCTACTTCTCCTTCTTCTGATTCTTCTGATTCACCCTCCAGACTTCACCTTCTCCTTCTCCTTCTTATGCTTCATCTGATTCACCCTCCTGACTTCACCTTCTCCTTCTTCTTCTTCTACTTCTTCTGATTCACCCTCCTGACTTCACCTTCTCCTTCTCCTTCTTCTACTTCTTCTGCTTCACCCTCCAGACTTCACCTTCTCCTTCTCCTTCTTCTACTTCTTCTGATTCACCCTCCAGACTTCATCTTCTCCTTCTCCTTCTTCTGCTTCTTCTGATTCACCCTCCAGACTTCACCTTCTCCTTCTCCTTATTCTGCTTCTTCTGATTCACCCTCCAGACTTCACCTTCTCCTTCTCCTTATACTGCTTCTTCTGATTCACCCTCCAGACTTCACCTTCTCCTTCTCCTTCCTCTGCTTCTTCTGATTCACCCTCCAGACTTCACCTTCTCCTTCTCCTTCTTCTGATTCTTCTGATTCACCCTCCAGACTTCACCTTCTCCTTCTCCTTCTTCTGCTTCTTCTGATTCACCCTCCTGACTTCACCTTCTCCTTCTCCTTCTTCTACTTCTTCTGATTCACCCTCCTGACTTCACCTTCTCCTTCTCCTTCTTCTACTTCTTCTGCTTCACCCTCCAGACTTCACCTTCTCCTTCTCCTTCTTCTACTTCTTCTGATTCACCCTCCAGACTTCACCTTCTCCTTCTCCTTCTTCTGCTTCTTCTGATTCACCCTCCAGACTTCACCTTCTCCTTCTCCTTATTCTGCTTCTTCTGATTCACCCTCTAGACTTCACCTTCTCCTTCTCCTTCTTCTGCTTCTTCTGATTCACACTCCAGACTTCACCTTCTCCTTCTCCTTCTTCTACTTCTTCTGATTCACCCTCCAGACTTCACCTTCTCCTTCTCTTTCTTCTGCTTCTTCTGATTCACCCTCCAGACTTCACCTTCTCCTTCTCCTTCTTCTGATTCTTCTGATTCACCCTCCAGACTTCACCTTCTCCTTCTCATTCTTCTGCTTCTTCTGATTCACCCTCCTGACTTCACCTTCTCCTTCTCCTTCTTCTACTTCTTCTGATTCACCCTCCTGACTTCACCTTCTCCTTCTCCTTCTTCTACTTCTTCTGCTTCACCCTCCAGACTTCACCTTCTCCTTCTCCTTATTCTACTTCTTCTGATTCACCCTCCAGACTTGACCTTCTCCTTCTCCTTCTTCTACTTCTTCTGATTCACCCTCCAGACTTCACCTTCTCCTTCTCCTTCTTCTGCTTCTTCTGCTTCACCGTCCTGACTTCACCTTCTCCTTCTCCTTCTTCTACTTCTTCTGCTTCATCCCCCTGACATCACCTGCTCCTTCTCCTTCTTCTGCTTCTTCTGATTCACCCTCCTAACTTCACCTTCTCCTTCTCCTTCTTCTGCTTCTTCTGATTCACCCTCCTGACTTCACCTTCTCCTTCTCCTTCTTCTGCTTCTTCTGATTCACCCTCCAGACTTCACCTTCTCCTTCTCCTTCTTCTGCTTCTTCTGATTCACCCTCCAGACTTCACCTTCTCCTTCTCCTTCTTCTGCTTCTTCTGATTCACCCTCCAGACCTCACCTTCTCCTTCTCCTTCTTCTACTTCTTCTGATTCACCCTCCAGACTTCATCTTCTCCTTCTCCTTCTTCTGCTTCTTCTGATTCACCCTCCAGACTTCACCTTCTCCTTCTCCTTCTTCTGCTTCTTCTGATTCACCCTCCAGACTTCACCTTCTCCTTCTCCTTCTTCTACTTCTTCTGATTCACCCTCCAGACTTCACCTTCTCCTTCTCCTTCTTCTACTTCTTCTGATTCACCCTTCAGTCTTCACCTTCTCCTTCTCCTTCTTCTATTTCTTCTGCTTCACCCTCCAGACTTCACCTTCTCCTTCTCTTTCTTCTGCTTCTTCTGATTCACCCTCCAGACTTCACCTTCTCCTTCTCCTTCTTCTGATTCTTCTGATTCACCCTCCAGACTTCACCTTCTCCTTCTCCTTCTTCTGCTTCTTCTGATTCACCCTCCTGACTTCACCTTCTCCTTCTCCTTCTTCTACTTCTTCTGATTCACCCTCCTGACTTCACCTTCTCCTTCTCCTTCTTCTACTTCTTCTGCTTCACCCTCCAGACTTCACCTTCTCCTTCTCCTTCTTCTACTTCTTCTGATTCACCCTTCAGACTTCACCTTCTCCTTCTCCTTTTTCTGCTTCTTCTGATTCACCCTCCAGACTTCACCTTCTCCTTCTCCTTATTCTGATTCTTCTGATTCACCCTCCAGACTTCACCTTCTCCTTCTCCTTCTTCTGCTTCTTCTGATTCCCCCTCCAGACTTCACCTTCTCCTTCTCCTTCTTCTGCTTCTTCTGATTCACCCTCCAGACTTCACCTTCTCCTTCTCCTTCTTCTGCTTTTTCTGATTCACCCTCCAGACTTCACCTTCTCCTTCTCCTTCTTCTACTTCTTCTGATTCACCCTCCAGACTTCACCTTCTCCTTCTCTTTCTTCTGCTTCTTCTGATTCACCCTCCAGACTTCACCTTCTCCTCCTCCTTCTTCTGATTCTTCTGATTCACCCTCCAGACTTCACCTTCTCCTTCTCCTTCTTCTGCTTCTTCTGATTCACCCTCCTGACTTCACCTTCTCCTTCTCCTTCTTCTACTTCTTCTGATTCACCCTCCTGACTTCACCTTCTCCTTCTCCTTCTTCTACTTCTCCTGCTTCACCCTCCAGACTTCACCTTCTCCTTCTCCTTCTTCTGCTTCTTCTGATTCACCCTCCTGACTTCACCTTCTCCTTCTCCTTCTTCTACTTCTTCTGATTCACCCTCCTGACTTCACCTTCTCCTTCTCCTTCTTCTACTTCTCCTGCTTCACCCTCCAGACTTCACCTTCTCCTTCTCCTTCTTCTGATTCTTCTGATTCACCCTCCAGACTTCACCTTCTCCTTCTCCTTCTTCTGCTTCTTCTGATTCACCCTCCTGACTTCACCATCTCCTTCTCCTTCTTCTACTTCTTCTGATTCACCCTCCTGACTTCACCTTCTCCTTCTCCTTCTTCTACTTCTTCTGCTTCACCCTCCAGACTTCACCTTCTCCTTCTCCTTCTTCTACTTCTTCTGATTCACCCTCCAGACTTCACCTTCTCCTTCTCCTTCTTCTGCTTCTTCTGATTCACTCTCCAGACTTCACCTTCTCCTTCTCCTTATTCTGCTTCTTCTGATTCACCCTCTAGACTTCACCTTCTCCTTCTCCTTCTTCTGCTTCTTCTGATTCACACTCCAGACTTCACCTTCAACTTCTCCTTCTTCTACTTCTTCTGATTCACCCTCCAGACTTCACCTTCTCCTTCTCTTTCTTCTGCTTCTTCTGATTCACCCTCCAGACTTCACCTTCTCCTTCTCCTTATTCTGATTCTTCTGATTCACCCTCCAGACTTCACCTTCTCCTTCTCATTCTTCTGCTTCTTCTGATTCACCCTCCTGACTTCACCTTCTCCTTCTCCTTCTTCTACTTCTTCTGCTTCACCCTCCAGACTTCACCTTCTCCTTCTCCTTATTCTACTTCTTCTGATTCACCCTCCAGACTTGACCTTCTCCTTCTCCTTCTTCTACTTCTTCTGATTCACCCTCCAGACTTCACCTTCTCCTTCTCCTTCTTCTGCTTCTTCTGCTTCACCGTCCTGACTTCACCTTCTCCTTCTCCTTCTTCTACTTCTTCTGCTTCATCCCCCTGACATCACCTGCTCCTTCTCCTTCTTCTGCTTCTTCTGATTCACCCTCCTAACTTCACCTTCTCCTTCTCCTTCTTCTGCTTCTTCTGATTCACCCTCCTGACTTCACCTTCTCCTTCTCCTTCTTCTGCTTCTTCTGATTCACCCTCCAGACTTCACCTTCTCCTTCTCCTTCTTCTGCTTCTTCTGATTCACCCTCCAGACTTCACCTTCTCCTTCTCCTTCTTCTGCTTCTTCTGATTCACCCTCCAGACCTCACCTTCTCCTTCTCCTTCTTCTACTTCTTCTGATTCACCCTCCAGACTTCATCTTCTCCTTCTCCTTCTTCTGCTTCTTCTGATTCACCCTCCAGACTTCACCTTCTCCTTCTCCTTCTTCTGCTTCTTCTGATTCACCCTCCAGACTTCACCTTCTCCTTCTCCTTCTTCTACTTCTTCTGATTCACCCTCCAGACTTCACCTTCTCCTTCTCCTTCTTCTACTTCTTCTGATTCACCCTCCAGTCTTCACCTTCTCCTTCTCCTTCTTCTATTTCTTCTGCTTCACCCTCCAGACTTCACCTTCTCCTTCTCTTTCTTCTGCTTCTTCTGATTCACCCTCCAGACTTCACCTTCTCCTTCTCCTTCTTCTGATTCTTCTGATTCACCCTCCAGACTTCACCTTCTCCTTCTCCTTCTTCTGATTCTTCTGATTCACCCTCCAGACTTCACCTTCTCCTTCTCCTTCTTCTGCTTCTTCTGATTCTCCCTCCAGACTTCACCTTCTCCTTCTCCTTCTTCTGCTTCTTCGGATTCACCCTCCAGACTTCGCCTTCTCCTTCTCCTTCTTCTGCTTTTTCTGATTCACCCTCCAGACTTCACCTCCTCCTTCTCCTTCTTCTACTTCTTCTGATTCACCCTCCAGACTTCACCTTCTCCTTCTCTTTCTTCTGCTTCTTCTGATTCACCCTCCAGACTTCACCTTCTCCTTCTCCTTCTTCTGATTCTTCTGATTCACCCTCCAGACTTCACCTTCTCCTTCTCCTTCTTCTGCTTCTTCTGATTCACCCTCCTGACTTCACCTTCTCCTTCTCCTTCTTCTACTTCTTCTGATTCACCCTCCTGACTTCACCTTCTCCTTCTCCTTCTTCTACTTCTTCTGCTTCACCCTCCAGACTTCACCTTCTCCTTCTCCTTCTTCTGCTTCTTCTGATTCACCCTCCAGACTTCACCTTCTCCTTCTCTTTCTTCTGCTTCTTCTGATTCACCCTCCAGACTTCACCTTCTCCTTCTCCTTCTTCTGATTCTTCTGATTCACCCTCCTGACTTCACCTTCTCCTTCTCCTTCTTCTTCTTCTTCTGATTCACCCTCCTGACTTCACCTTCTCCTTCTCCTTCTTCTGCTTCTTCTGATTCACCCTCCTGACTTCACCTTCTCCTTCTCCTTATTCTGCTTCTTCTGTTTCACCTTCCAGACATCACCTTCTCCTTCTCCTTCTTCTGCTTCTTCTGATTCACCCTCCAGACTTCACCTTCTCCTTCTCCTTCTTCTGCTTCTTCTGATTCACCCTCCAGACTTCACCTTCTCCTTCTCCTTCTTCTACTTCTTCTGATTCACCCTCCAGACTTCACCTTCTCCTTCTCCTTCTTCTACTTCTTCTGATTCACCCTCCAGTCTTCACCTTCTCCTTCTCCTTCTTCTATTTCTTCTGCTTCACCCTCCAGACTTCACCTTCTCCTTCTCTTTCTTCTGCTTCTTCTGATTCACCCTCCAGACTTCACCTTCTCCTTCTCCTTCTTCTGATTCTTCTGATTCACCCTCCAGACTTCACCTTCTCCTTCTCCTTCTTCTGATTCTTCTGATTCACCCTCCAGACTTCACCTTCTCCTTCTCCTTCTTCTGCTTCTTCTGATTCTCCCTCCAGACTTCACCTTCTCCTTCTCCTTCTTCTACTTCTTCTGATTCACCCTCCAGACTTCACCTTCTCCTTCTCTTTCTTCTGCTTCTTCTGGTTCACCCTCCAGACTTCACCTTCTCCTTCTCCTTCTTCTGCTTCTTCTGATTCACCCTCCTGACTTCACCTTCTCCTTCTCCTTCTTCTACTTCTTCTGATTCACCCTCCTGACTTCACCTTCTCCTTCTCCTTCTTCTACTTCTTCTGCTTCACCCTCCAGACTTCACCTTCTCCTTCTCCTTATTCTACTTCTTCTGATTCACCCTCCAGACTTGACCTTCTCCTTCTCCTTCTTCTACTTCTTCTGATTCACCCTCCAGACTTCACCTTCTCCTTCTCCTTCTTCTGCTTCTTCTGCTTCACCGTCCTGACTTCACCTTCTCCTTCTCCTTCTTCTACTTCTTCTGCTTCATCCCCCTGACATCACCTGCTCCTTCTCCTTCTTCTGCTTCTTCTGATTCACCCTCCTAACTTCACCTTCTCCTTCTCCTTCTTCTGCTTCTACTGATTCACCCTCCTGACTTCACCTTCTCCTTCTCCTTCTTCTGCTTCTTCTGATTCACCCTCCAGACTTCACCTTCTCCTTCTCCTTCTTCTGCTTCTTCTGATTCACCCTCCAGACTTCACCTTCTCCTTCTCCTTCTTCTGCTTCTTCTGATTCACCCTCCAGACCTCACCTTCTCCTTCTCCTTCTTCTACTTCTTCTGATTCACCCTCCAGACTTCATCTTCTCCTTCTCCTTCTTCTGCTTCTTCTGATTCACCCTCCAGACTTCACCTTCTCCTTCTCCTTCTTCTGCTTCTTCTGATTCACCCTCCAGACTTCACCTTCTCCTTCTCCTTCTTCTACTTCTTCTGATTCACCCTCCAGACTTCACCTTCTCCTTCTCCTTCTTCTACTTCTTCTGATTCACCCTCCAGTCTTCACCTTCTCCTTCTCCTTCTTCTATTTCTTCTGCTTCACCCTCCAGACTTCACCTTCTCCTTCTCTTTCTTCTGCTTCTTCTGATTCACCCTCCAGACTTCACCTTCTCCTTCTCCTTCTTCTGATTCTTCTGATTCACCCTCCAGACTTCACCTTCTCCTTCTCCTTCTTCTGATTCTTCTGATTCACCCTCCAGACTTCACCTTCTCCTTCTCCTTCTTCTGCTTCTTCTGATTCTCCCTCCAGACTTCACCTTCTCCTTCTCCTTCTTCTGCTTCTTCGGATTCACCCTCCAGACTTCACCTTCTCCTTCTCCTTCTTCTGCTTTTTCTGATTCACCCTCCAGACTTCACCTCCTCCTTCTCCTTCTTCTACTTCTTCTGATTCACCCTCCAGACTTCACCTTCTCCTTCTCTTTCTTCTGCTTCTTCTGATTCACCCTCCAGACTTCACCTTCTCCTTCTCCTTCTTCTGATTCTTCTGATTCACCCTCCAGACTTCACCTTCTCCTTCTCCTTCTTCTGCTTCTTCTGATTCACCCTCCTGACTTCACCTTCTCCTTCTCCTTCTTCTACTTCTTCTGATTCACCCTCCTGACTTCACCTTCTCCTTCTCCTTCTTCTACTTCTTCTGCTTCACCCTCCAGACTTCACCTTCCCCTTCTCCTTCTTCTGCTTCTTCTGATTCACCCTCCAGACTTCACCTTCTCCTTCTCTTTCTTCTGCTTCTTCTGATTCACCCTCCAGACTTCACCTTCTCCTTCTCCTTCTTCTGATTCTTCTGATTCACCCTCCTGACTTCACCTTCTCCTTCTCCTTCTTCTACTTCTTCTGATTCACCCTCCTGACTTCACCTTCTCCTTCTCCTTCTTCTGCTTCTTCTGATTCACCCTCCAGACTTCACCTTCTCCTTCTCCTTCTTCTACTTCTTCTGATTCACCCTCCAGACTTCACCTTCTCCTTCTCCTTCTTCTACTTCTTCTGATTCACCCTCCAGTCTTCACCTTCTCCTTCTCCTTCTTCTATTTCTTCTGCTTCACCCTCCAGACTTCACCTTCTCCTTCTCTTTCTTCTGCTTCTTCTGATTCACCCTCCAGACTTCACCTTCTCCTTCTCCTTCTTCTGATTCTTCTGATTCACCCTCCAGACTTCACCTTCTCCTTCTCCTTCTTCTGATTCTTCTGATTCACCCTCCAGACTTCACCTTCTCCTTCTCCTTCTTCTGCTTCTTCTGATTCTCCCTCCAGACTTCACCTTCTCCTTCTCCTTCTTCTGCTTCTTCGGATTCACCCTCCAGACTTCACCTTCTCCTTCTCCTTCTTCTGCTTTTTCTGATTCACCCTCCAGACTTCACCTCCTCCTTCTCCTTCTTCTACTTCTTCTGATTCACCCTCCAGACTTCACCTTCTCCTTCTCTTTCTTCTGCTTCTTCTGATTCACCCTCCAGACTTCACCTTCTCCTTCTCCTTCTTCTGATTCTTCTGATTCACCCTCCAGACTTCACCTTCTCCTTCTCCTTCTTCTGCTTCTTCTGATTCACCCTCCTGACTTCACCTTCTCCTTCTCCTTCTTCTACTTCTTCTGATTCACCCTCCTGACTTCACCTTCTCCTTCTCCTTCTTCTACTTCTTCTGCTTCACCCTCCAGACTTCACCTTCTCCTTCTCCTTCTTCTGCTTCTTCTGATTCACCCTCCAGACTTCACCTTCTCCTTCTCTTTCTTCTGCTTCTTCTGATTCACCCTCCAGACTTCACCTTCTCCTTCTCCTTCTTCTGATTCTTCTGATTCACCCTCCTGACTTCACCTTCTCCTTCTCCTTCTTCTACTTCTTCTGATTCACCCTCCTGACTTCACCTTCTCCTTCTCCTTATTCTGCTTCTTCTGATTCACCCTCCTGACTTCACCTTCTCCTTCTCCTTATTCTGCTTCTTCTGTTTCACCCTCCAGACTTCACCTTCTCCTTCTCCTTCTTCTGCTTCTTCTGATTCACCCTCCAGACTTCACCTTCTCCTTCTCCTTCTTCTGCTTCTTCTGATTCACCCTCCAGACTTCACCTTCTCCTTCTCCTTCTTCTACTTCTTCTGATTCACCCTCCAGACTTCACCTTCTCCTTCTCCTTCTTCTACTTCTTCTGCTTCTCCCTCCAGACTTCACCTTCTCCTTCTCCTTCTTCTGCTTCTTCTGATTCACCCTCCAGACTTCACCTTCTCCTTCTCCTTCTTCTGATTCTTCTGATTCACCCTCCAGACTTCACCTTCTCCTTCTCCTTCTTCTGCTTCTTATGATTCACCCTCCTGACTTCATCTTCTCCTTCTCCTTCTTCTACTTCTTCTGATTCACCCTCCTGACTTCACCTTCTCCTGCTCCTTCTTCTACTTCTTCTGCTTCACCCTCCAGACTTCACCTTCTCCTTCTCCTTCTTCTACTTCTTCTGATTCACCCTTCAGACTTCACCTTCTCCTTCTCCTTTTTCTGCTTCTTCTGATTCACCCTCCAGACTTCACCTTCTCCTTCTCCTTATTCTGCTTCTTCTGATTCACCCTCCAGACTTCACCTTCTCCTTCTCCTTCTTCTGCTTCTTCTGATTCACCCTCCAGACTTCACCTTCTCCTTCTCCTTCTTCTGCTTCTTCTGATTCACCCTCCAGACTTCACCTTCTCCTTCTCCTTCGTCTACTTCTTCTGATTCACCCTCCAGACTACACCTTCTCCTTCTCCTTCTTCTACTTCTTCTGATTCACCCTCCAGACTTCACCTTCTCCTTCTCCTTCTTCTGTTTCTTCTGATTCACCGTCCAGACTTCACCTTCTCCTTCTCCTTCTTCTACTACTTCTGATTCACCCTCCAGACTTCACCTTCTCCTTCTCCTTCTTCTACTTCTTCTGATTCACCCTCCAGACTTCATCTTCTCCTTCTCCTTCTTCTGCTTCTTCTGATTCACCCTCCAGACTTCACCTTCTCCTTCTCCTTCTTCTGCTTCTTCTGATTCACCCCCCAGACTTCACCTTCTCCTTCTCCTTCTTCTACTTCTTCTGATTCACCCTCCAGACTTCACCTTCTCCTTCTCCTTCTTCTACTTCTTCTGATTCACCCTCCAGTCTTCACCTTCTCCTTCTTCTGTTTCTTCTGCTTCACCCTCCAGACTTCACCTTCTCCTTCTCTTTCTTCTGCTTCTTCTGATTCACCCTCCAGACTTCACCTTCTACTTCTCCTTCTTCTGATTCTTCTGATTCACCCTCCAGACTTCACCTTCTCCTTCTCCTTCTTCTGCTTCATCTGATTCACCCTCCTGACTTCACCTTCTCCTTCTTCTTCTTCTACTTCTTCTGATTCACCCTCCTGACTTCACCTTCTCCTTCTCCTTCTTCTACTCCTTCTGCTTCACCCTCCAGACTTCACCTTCTCCTTCTCCTTCTTCTACTTCTTCTGATTCACCCTCCAGACTTCACCTTCTCCTTCTCCTTCTTCTGCTTCTTCTGATTCACCCTCCTGACTTCACCTTCTCCTTCTCCTTCTTCTACTTCTTCTGATTCACCCTCCTGACTTCACCTTCTCCTTCTCCTTCTTCTACTTCTTCTGCTTCACCCTCCAGACTTCACCTTCTCCTTCTACTTCTTCTGCTTCTTCTGATTCACCCTCCAGACTTCACCTTCTCCTTCTCCTTCTTCTGCTTCTTCTGATTCACCCTCCAGACTTCACCTTCTCCTTCTCCTTCGTCTACTTCTTCTGATTCACCCTCCAGACTACACCTTCTCCTTCTCCTTCTTCTACTTCTTCTGATTCACCCTCCAGACTTCACCTTCTCCTTCTCCTTCTTCTGTTTCTTCTGATTCACCGTCCAGACTTCACCTTCTCCTTCTCCTTCTTCTACTACTTCTGATTCACCCTCCAGACTTCACCTTCTCCTTCTCCTTCTTCTACTTCTTCTGATTCACCCTCCAGACTTCATCTTCACCTTCTCCTTCTTCTGCTTCTTCTGATTCACCCTCCAGACTTCACCTTCTCCTTCTCCTTCTTCTGCTTCTTCTGATTCACCCCCCAGACTTCACCTTCTCCTTCTCCTTCTTCTACTTCTTCTGATTCACCCTCCAGACTTCACCTTCTCCTTCTCCTTCTTCTACCTCTTCTGATTTACCCTCCAGTCTTCACCTTCTCCTTCTTCTGTTTCTTCTGCTTCACCCTCCAGACTTCACCTTCTCCTTCTCTTTCTTCTGCTTCTTCTGATTCACCCTCCAGACTTCACCTTCTACTTCTCCTTCTTCTGATTCTTCTGATTCACCCTCCAGACTTCACCTTCTCCTTCTCCTTCTTCTGCTTCATCTGATTCACCCTCCTGACTTCACCTTCTCCTTCTTCTTCTTCTACTTCTTCTGATTCACCCTCCTGACTTCACCTTCTCCTTCTCCTTCTTCTACTTCTTCTGCTTCACCCTCCAGACTTCACCTTCTCCTTCTCCTTCTTCTTCTTCTTCTGATTCACCCTTCAGACTTCATCTTCTCCTTCTCCTTCTTCTGCTTCTTCTGATTCACCCTCCAGACTTCACCTTCTCCTTCTCCTTCTTCTGCTTCTTCTGATTCACCCTCCTGACTTCACCATCTCCTTCTCCTTCTTCTACTTCTTCTGATTCACCCTCCTGACTTCACCTTCTCCTTCTCCTTCTTCTACTTCTTCTGCTTCACCCTCCAGACTTCACCTTCTCCTTCTCCTTCTTCTACTTCTTCTGATTCACCCTCCAGACTTCACCTTCTCCTTCTCCTTCTTTTGCTTCTTCTGCTTCACACTCCAGACTTCACCTTCTGCTTCTCCTTCTTCTGCTTCTTCTGATTCACCCTCCTTACTTCACCTTCTCCTTCTCCTTCTTCTGCTTCTTCTGATTCACCCTCCTGACTTCACCTTCTCCTTCTCCTTATTCTGCTTCTTCTGTTTCACCCTCCAGACTTCACCTTCTCCTTCTCCTTCTTCTGCTTCTTCTGATTCACCCTCCAGACTTCACCTTCTCCTTCTCCTTCTTCTGCTTCTTCTGATTCACCCTCCAGACTTCACCTTCTCCTTCTCCTTCTTCTACTTCTTCTGATTCACCCTCCAGACTTCACCTTCTCCTTCTCCTTCTTCTACTTCTTCTGCTTCTCCCTCCAGACTTCACCTTCTCCTTCTCCTTCTTCTGCTTCTTCTGATTCACCCTCCAGACTTCACCTTCTCCTTCTCCTTCTTCTGATTCTTCTGATTCACCCTCCAGACTTCACCTTCTCCTTCTCCTTCTTCTGCTTCTTATGATTCACCCTCCTGACTTCATCTTCTCCTTCTCCTTCTTCTACTTCTTCTGATTCACCCTCCTGACTTCACCTTCTCCTGCTCCTTCTTCTACTTCTTCTGCTTCACCCTCCAGACTTCACCTTCTCCTTCTCCTTCTTCTACTTCTTCTGATTCACCCTTCAGACTTCACCTTCTCCTTCTCCTTTTTCTGCTTCTTCTGATTCACCCTCCAGACTTCACCTTCTCCTTCTCCTTATTCTGCTTCTTCTGATTCACCCTCCAGACGTCACCTTCTCCTTCTCCTTCTTCTGCTTCTTCTGATTCACCCTCCAGACTTCACCTTCTCCTTCTCCTTCTTCTGCTTCTTCTGATTCACCCTCCAGACTTCACCTTCTCCTTCTCCTTCGTCTACTTCTTCTGATTCACCCTCCAGACTACACCTTCTCCTTCTCCTTCTTCTACTTCTTCTGATTCACCCTCCAGACTTCACCTTCTCCTTCTCCTTCTTCTGTTTCTTCTGATTCACCGTCCAGACTTCACCTTCTCCTTCTCCTTCTTCTACTACTTCTGATTCACCCTCCAGACTTCACCTTCTCCTTCTCCTTCTTCTACTTCTTCTGATTCACCCTCCAGACTTCATCTTCTCCTTCTCCTTCTTCTGCTTCTTCTGATTCACCCTCCAGACTTCACCTTCTCCTTCTCCTTCTTCTGCTTCTTCTGATTCACCCCCCAGACTTCACCTTCTCCTTCTCCTTCTTCTACTTCTTCTGATTCACCCTCCAGACTTCACCTTCTCCTTCTCCTTCTTCTACTTCTTCTGATTCACCCTCCAGTCTTCACCTTCTCCTTCTTCTGTTTCTTCTGCTTCACCCTCCAGACTTCACCTTCTCCTTCTCTTTCTTCTGCTTCTTCTGATTCACCCTCCAGACTTCACCTTCTACTTCTCCTTCTTCTGATTCTTCTGATTCACCCTCCAGACTTCACCTTCTCCTTCTCCTTCTTCTGCTTCATCTGATTCACCCTCCTGACTTCACCTTCTCCTTCTTCTTCTTCTACTTCTTCTGATTCACCCTCCTGACTTCACCTTCTCCTTCTCCTTCTTCTACTCCTTCTGCTTCACCCTCCAGACTTCACCTTCTCCTTCTCCTTCTTCTACTTCTTCTGATTCACCCTCCAGACTTCACCTTCTCCTTCTCCTTCTTCTGCTTCTTCTGATTCACCCTCCTGACTTCACCTTCTCCTTCTCCTTCTTCTACTTCTTCTGATTCACCCTCCTGACTTCACCTTCTCCTTCTCCTTCTTCTACTTCTTCTGCTTCACCCTCCAGACTTCACCTTCTCCTTCTACTTCTTCTGCTTCTTCTGATTCACCCTCCAGACTTCACCTTCTCCTTCTCCTTCTTCTGCTTCTTCTGATTCACCCTCCAGACTTCACCTTCTCCTTCTCCTTCGTCTACTTCTTCTGATTCACCCTCCAGACTACACCTTCTCCTTCTCCTTCTTCTACTTCTTCTGATTCACCCTCCAGACTTCACCTTCTCCTTCTCCTTCTTCTGTTTCTTCTGATTCACCGTCCAGACTTCACCTTCTCCTTCTCCTTCTTCTACTACTTCTGATTCACCCTCCAGACTTCATCTTCACCTTCTCCTTCTTCTGCTTCTTCTGATTCACCCTCCAGACTTCACCTTCTCCTTCTCCTTCTTCTGCTTCTTCTGATTCACCCCCCAGACTACACCTTCTCCTTCTCCTTCTTCTACTTCTTCTGATTCACCCTCCAGACTTCACCTTCTCCTTCTCCTTCTTCTACCTCTTCTGATTCACCCTCCAGTCTTCACCTTCTCCTTCTTCTGTTTCTTCTGCTTCACCCTCCAGACTTCACCTTCTCCTTCTCTTTCTTCTGCTTCTTCTGATTCACCCTCCAGACTTCACCTTCTACTTCTCCTTCTTCTGATTCTTCTGATTCACCCTCCAGACTTCACCTTCTCCTTCTCCTTCTTCTGCTTCATCTGATTCACCCTCCTGACTTCACCTTCTCCTTCTTCTTCTTCTACTTCTTCTGATTCACCCTCCTGACTTCACCTTCTCCTTCTCCTTCTTCTACTTCTTCTGCTTCACCCTCCAGACTTCACCTTCTCCTTCTCCTTCTTCTTCTTCTTCTGATTCACCCTCCAGACTTCATCTTCTCCTTCTCCTTCTTCTGCTTCTTCTGATTCACCCTCCAGACTTCACCTTCTCCTTCTCCTTATTCTGCTTCTTCTGATTCACCCTCCAGACTTCACCTTCTCCTTCTCCTTATTCTGCTTCTTCTGATTCACCCTCCAGACTTCACCTTCTCCTTCTCCTTCCTCTGCTTCTTCTGATTCACCCTCCAGACTTCACCTTCTCCTTCTCCTTCTTCTGGTTCTTCTGATTCACCCTCCAGACTTCACCTTCTCCTTCTCCTTCTTCTGCTTCTTCTGATTCACCCTCCTGACTTCACCTTCTCCTTCTCCTTCTTCTACTTCTTCTGATTCACCCTCCTGACTTCACCTTCTCCTTCTCCTTCTTCTACTTCTTCTGCTTCACCCTCCAGACTTCACCTTCTCCTTCTCCTTCTTCTACTTCTTCTGATTCACCCTCCAGACTTCACCTTCTCCTTCTCCTTCTTCTGCTTCTTCTGATTCACCCTCCAGACTTCACCTTCTCCTTCTCCTTATTCTGCTTCTTCTGATTCACCCTCTAGACTTCACCTTCTCCTTCTCCTTCTTCTGCTTCTTCTGATTCACACTCCAGACTTCACCTTCTCCTTCTCCTTCTTCTACTTCTTCTGATTCACCCTCCAGACTTCACCTTCTCCTTCTCTTTCTTCTGCTTCTTCTGATTCACCCTCCAGACTTCACCTTCTCCTTCTCCTTCTTCTGATTCTTCTGATTCACCCTCCAGACTTCACCTTTTCCTTCTCCTTCTTCTGCTTCTTCTGATTCACCCTCCTGACTTCACCTTCTCCTTCTCCTTCTTCTACTTCTTCTGATTCACCCTCCTGACTTCACCTTCTCCTTCTCCTTCTTCTACTTCTTCTGCTTCACCCTCCAGACTTCACCTTCTCCTTCTCCTTATTCTACTTCTTCTGATTCACCCTCCAGACTTGACCTTCTCCTTCTCCTTCTTCTACTTCTTCTGATTCACCCTCCAGACTTCACCTTCTCCTTCTCCTTCTTCTGCTTCTTCTGCTTCACCGTCCTGACTTCACCTTCTCCTTCTCCTTCTCCTTCTTCTACTTCTTCTGCTTCATCCCCCTGACATCACCTGCTCCTTCTCCTTCTTCTGCTTCTTCTGATTCACCCTCCTAACTTCACCTTCTCCTTCTCCTTCTTCTGCTTCTTCTGATTCACCCTCCTGACTTCACCTTCTCCTTCTCCTTCTTCTGCTTCTTCTGATTCACCCTCCAGACTTCACCTTCTCCTTCTCCTTCTTCTGCTTCTTCTGATTCACCCTCCAGACTTCACCTTCTCCTTCTCCTTCTTCTGCTTCTTCTGATTCACCCTCCAGACCTCACCTTCTCCTTCTCCTTCTTCTACTTCTTCTGATTCACCCTCCAGACTTCATCTTCTCCTTCTCCTTCTTCTGCTTCTTCTGATTCACCCTCCAGACTTCACCTTCTCCTTCTCCTTCTTCTGCTTCTTCTGATTCACCCTCCAGACTTCACCTTCTCCTTCTCCTTTTTCTACTTCTTCTGATTCACCCTCCAGACTTCACCTTCTCCTTCTCCTTCTTCTACTTCTTCTGATTCACCCTCCAGTCTTCACCTTCTCCTTCTCCTTCTTCTGTTTCTTCTGCTTCACCCTCCAGACTTCACCTTCTCCTTCTCTTTCTTCTGCTTCTTCTGATTCACCCTCCAGACTTCACCTTCTCCTTCTCCTTCTTCTGATTCTTCTGATTCACCCTCCAGACTTCACCTTCTCCTTCTCCTTCTTCTGATTCAACCTCCTGACTTCACCTTCTCCTTCTCCTTCTTCTACTTCTTCTGATTCACCCCCCTGACTTCACCTTCTCCTTCTCCTTCTTCTACTTCTTCTGCTTCACCCTCCAGACTTCACCTTCTCCTTCTCCTTCTTCTACTTCTTCTGATTCACCCTTCAGACTTCACCTTCTCCTTCTCCTTTTTCTGCTTCTTCTGATTCACCCTCCAGACTTCACCTTCTCCTTCTCCTTATTCTGCTTCTTCTGATTCACCCTCCAGACTTCACCTTCTCCTTCTCCTTCTTCTGCTTCTTCTGATTCACCCTCCAGACTTCACCTTCTCCTTCTCCTTCTTCTGCTTCTTCTGATTCACCCTCCAGACTTCACCTTCTCCTTCTCCTTCTTCTGCTTTTTCTGATTCACCCTCCAGACTTCACCTTCTCCTTCTCCTTCTTCTACTTCTTCTGATTCACCCTCCAGACTTCACCTTCTCCTTCTCTTTCTTCTGCTTCTTCTGATTCACCCTCCAGACTTCACCTTCTCCTTCTCCTTCTTCTGATTCTTCTGATTCACCCTCCAGACTTCACCTTCTCCTTCTCCTTCTTCTGCTTCTTCTGATTCACCCTCCTGACTTCACCTTCTCCTTCTCCTTCTTCTACTTCTTCTGATTCACCCTCCTGACTTCACCTTCTCCTTCTCCTTCTTCTACTTCTTCTGCTTCACCCTCCAGACTTCACCTTCTCCTTCTCCTTCTTCTACTTCTTCTGATTCACCCTCCAGACTTCACCTTCTCCTTCTCCTTCTTCTACTTCTTCTGATTCACCCTCCTGACTTCACCTTCTCCTTCTCCTTCTTCTACTTCTTCTGCTTCACCCTCCAGACTTCACCTTCTCCTTCTCCTTCTTCTACTTCTTCTGATTCACCCTTCAGACTTCACCTTCTCCTTCTCCTTTTTCTGCTTCTTCTGATTCACCCTCCAGACTTCACCTTCTCCTTCTCCTTATTCTGCTTCTTCTGATTCACCCTCCAGACTTCACCTTCTCCTTCTCCTTCTTCTGCTTCTTCTGATTCACCCTCCGGACTTCACCTTCTCCTTCTCCTTCTTCTGCTTCTTCTGATTCACCCTCCAGACTTCACCTTCTCCTTCTCCTTCTTCTTCTTTTTCTGATTCACCCTCCAGACTTCACCTTCTCCTTCTCCTTCTTCTACTTCTTCTGATTCACCCTCCAGACTTCACCTTCTCCTTCTCTTTATTCTGCTTCTTCTGATTCACCCTCCAGACTTCACCTTCTCCTTCTCCTTCTTCTGATTCTTCTGATTCACCGTCCAGACTTCACCTTCTCCTTCTCCTTCTTCTGCTTCTTCTGATTCACCCTCCTGACTTCACCTTCTCCTTCTCCTTCTTCTACTTCTTCTGATTCACCCTCCTGACTTCACCTTCTCCTTCTCCTTCTTCTACTTCTTCTGCTTCACCCTCCAGACTTCACCTTCTCCTTCTCCTTCTTCTGCTTCTTCTGATTCACCCTCCAGACTTCACCTTCTCCTTCTCCTTCTTTTGCTTCTTCTGCTTCACACTCCAGACTTCACCTTCTCCTTCTCCTTCTTCTGCTTCTTCTGATTCACCCTCCTTACTTCACCTTCTCCTTCTCCTTCTTCTGCTTCTTCTGATACACCCTCCTGACTTCACCTTCTCCTTCTCCTTATTCTGCTTCTTCTGTTTTACCCTCCAGACTTCACCTTCTCCTTCTCCTTCTTCTGCTTCTTCTGATTCACCCTCCAGACTTCACCTTCTCCTTCTCCTTCTTCTGCTTCTTCTGATTCACCCTCCAGACTTCACCTTCTCCTTCTCCTTCTTCTACTTCTTCTGATTCACCCTCCAGACTTCACCTTCTCCTTCTCCTTCTTCTGCTTCTTCTGGTTCACCCTCCAGACTTCACCTTCTCCTTCTCCTTCGTCTACTTCTTCTGATTCACCCTCCAGACTACACCTTCTCCTTCTCCTTCTTCTACTTCTTCTGATTCACCCTCCAGACTTCACCTTCTCCTTCTCCTTCTTCTGTTTCTTCTGATTCACCCTCCAGACTTCACCTTCTCCTTCTCCTTCTTCTACTTCTTCTGATTCACCCTCCAGACTTCACCTTCTCCTTCTCCTTCTTCTACTTCTTCTGATTCACCCTCCAGACTTCACCTTCTCCTTCTCCTTCTTCTACTTCTTCTGCTTCTCCCTCCAGACTTCACCTTCTCCTTCTCCTTCTTCTGCTTCTTCTGATTCACCCTCCAGACTTCACCTTCTCCTTCTCTTTCTTCTGCTTCTTCTGATTCACCCTCCAGACTTCACCTTCTCCTTCTCCTTCTTCTGATTCTTCTGATTCACCCTCCAGACTTCACCTTCTCCTTCTCCTTCTTCTGCTTCTTCTGATTCACCCTCCTGACTTCACCTTCTCCTTCTCCTTCTTCTACTTCTTCTGATTCACCCTCCTGACTTCACCTTCTCCTTCTCCTTCTTCTACTTCTTCTGCTTCACCCTCCAGACTTCACCTTCTCCTTCTCCTTCTTCTACTTCTTCTGATTCACCCTCCAGACTTCACCTTCTCCTTCTCCTTCTTCTACTTCTTCTGCTTCACCCTCCAGACTACACCTTCTCCTTCTCCTTCTTCTACTTCTTCTGATTCACCCTCCAGACTTCACCTTCTCCTTCTCCTTCTTCTGCTTTTTCTGATTCACCCTCCAGACTTCACCTCCTCCTTCTCCTTCTTCTACTTCTTCTGATTCACCCTCCAGACTTCACCTTCTCCTTCTCTTTCTTCTGCTTCTTCTGATTCACCCTCCAGACTTCACCTTCTCCTTCTCCTTCTTCTGATTCTTCTGATTCACCCTCCAGACTTCACCTTCTCCTTCTCCTTCTTCTGCTTCTTCTGATTCACCCTCCTGACTTCACCTTCTCCTTCTCCTTCTTCTACTTTTTCTGATTCACCCTCCTGACTTCACCTTCTCCTTCTCCTTCTTCTACTTCTTCTGCTTCACCCTCCAGACTTCACCTTCTCCTTCTCCTTCTTCTGCTTCTTCTGATTCACCCTCCAGACTTCACCTTCTCCTTCTCTTTCTTCTGCTTCTTCTGATTCACCCTCCAGACTTCACCTTCTCCTTCTCCTTCTTCTGATTCTTCTGATTCACCCTCCTGACTTCACCTTCTCCTTCTCCTTCTTCTACTTCTTCTGATTCACCCTCCTGACTTCACCTTCTCCTTCTCCTTCTTCTGCTTCTTCTGATTCACCCTCCTGACTTCACCTTCTCCTTCTCCTTATTCTGCTTCTTCTGTTTCACCCTCCAGACTTCACCTTCTCCTTCTCCTTCTTCTGCTTCTTCTGATTCACCCTCCAGACTTCACCTTCTCCTTCTCCTTCTTCTGCTTCTTCTGATTCACCCTCCAGACTTCACCTTCTCCTTCTCCTTCTTCTACTTCTTCTGATTCACCCTCCAGACTTCACCTTCTCCTTCTCCTTCTTCTACTTCTTCTGCTTCTCCCTCCAGACTTCACCTTCTCCTTCTTCTGCTTCTTCTGATTCACCCTCCAGACTTCACCTTCTCCTTCTCCTTCTTCTGATTCTTCTGATTCACCCTCCAGACTTCACCTTCTCCTTCTCCTTCTTCTGCTTCTTATGATTCACCCTCCTGACTTCATCTTCTCCTTCTCCTTCTTCTACTTCTTCTGATTCACCCTCCTGACTTCACCTTCTCCTGCTCCTTCTTCTACTTCTTCTGCTTCACCCTCCAGACTTCACCTTCTCCTTCTCCTTCTTCTACTTCTTCTGATTCACCCTTCAGACTTCACCTTCTCCTTCTCCTTTTTCTGCTTCTTCTGATTCACCCTCCAGACTTCACCTTCTCCTTCTCCTTATTCTGCTTCTTCTGATTCACCCTCCAGACTTCACCTTCTCCTTCTCCTTCTTCTGCTTCTTCTGATTCACCCTCCAGACTTCACCTTCTCCTTCTCCTTCTTCTGCTTCTTCTGATTCACCCTCCAGACTTCACCTTCTCCTTCTCCTTCGTCTACTTCTTCTGATTCACCCTCCAGACTACACCTTCTCCTTCTCCTTCTTCTACTTCTTCTGATTCACCCTCCAGACTTCACCTTCTCCTTCTCCTTCTTCTGTTTCTTCTGATTCACCGTCCAGACTTCACCTTCTCCTTCTCCTTCTTCTACTACTTCTGATTCACCCTCCAGACTTCACCTTCTCCTTCTCCTTCTTCTACTTCTTCTGATTCACCCTCCAGACTTCATCTTCTCCTTCTCCTTCTTCTGCTTCTTCTGATTCACCCTCCAGACTTCACCTTCTCCTTCTCCTTCTTCTGCTTCTTCTGATTCACCCCCCAGACTTCACCTTCTCCTTCTCCTTCTTCTACTTCTTCTGATTCACCCTCCAGACTTCACCTTCTCCTTCTCCTTCTTCTACTTCTTCTGATTCACCCTCCAGTCTTCACCTTCTCCTTCTTCTGTTTCTTCTGCTTCACCCTCCAGACTTCACCTTCTCCTTCTCTTTCTTCTGCTTCTTCTGATTCACCCTCCAGACTTCACCTTCTACTTCTCCTTCTTCTGATTCTTCTGATTCACCCTCCAGACTTCACCTTCTCCTTCTCCTTCTTCTGCTTCATCTGATTCACCCTCCTGACTTCACCTTCTCCTTCTTCTTCTTCTACTTCTTCTGATTCACCCTCCTGACTTCACCTTCTCCTTCTCCTTCTTCTACTCCTTCTGCTTCACCCTCCAGACTTCACCTTCTCCTTCTCCTTCTTCTACTTCTTCTGATTCACCCTCCAGACTTCACCTTCTCCTTCTCCTTCTTCTGCTTCTTCTGATTCACCCTCCTGACTTCACCTTCTCCTTCTCCTTCTTCTACTTCTTCTGATTCACCCTCCTGACTTCACCTTCTCCTTCTCCTTCTTCTACTTCTTCTGCTTCACCCTCCAGACTTCACCTTCTCCTTCTACTTCTTCTGCTTCTTCTGATTCACCCTCCAGACTTCACCTTCTCCTTCTCCTTCTTCTGCTTCTTCTGATTCACCCTCCAGACTTCACCTTCTCCTTCTCCTTCGTCTACTTCTTCTGATTCACCCTCCAGACTACACCTTCTCCTTCTCCTTCTTCTACTTCTTCTGATTCACCCTCCAGACTTCACCTTCTCCTTCTCCTTCTTCTGTTTCTTCTGATTCACCGTCCAGACTTCACCTTCTCCTTCTCCTTCTTCTACTACTTCTGATTCACCCTCCAGACTTCACCTTCTCCTTCTCCTTCTTCTACTTCTTCTGATTCACCCTCCAGACTTCATCTTCACCTTCTCCTTCTTCTGCTTCTTCTGATTCACCCTCCAGACTTCACCTTCTCCTTCTCCTTCTTCTGCTTCTTCTGATTCACCCCCCAGACTTCACCTTCTCCTTCTCCTTCTTCTACTTCTTCTGATTCACCCTCCAGACTTCACCTTCTCCTTCTCCTTCTTCTACCTCTTCTGATTCACCCTCCAGTCTTCACCTTCTCCTTCTTCTGTTTCTTCTGCTTCACCCTCCAGACTTCACCTTCTCCTTCTCTTTCTTCTGCTTCTTCTGATTCACCCTCCAGACTTCACCTTCTACTTCTCCTTCTTCTGATTCTTCTGATTCACCCTCCAGACTTCACCTTCTCCTTCTCCTTCTTCTGCTTCATCTGATTCACCCTCCTGACTTCACCTTCTCCTTCTTCTTCTTCTACTTCTTCTGATTCACCCTCCTGACTTCACCTTCTCCTTCTCCTTCTTCTACTTCTTCTGCTTCACCCTCCAGACTTCACCTTCTCCTTCTCCTTCTTCTTCTTCTGATTCACCCTTCAGACTTCATCTTCTCCTTCTCCTTCTTCTGCTTCTTCTGATTCACCCTCCAGACTTCACCTTCTCCTTCTCCTTCTTCTGCTTCTTCTGATTCACCCTCCTGACTTCACCATCTCCTTCTCCTTCTTCTACTTCTTCTGATTCACCCTCCTGACTTCACCTTCTCCTTCTCCTTCTTCTACTTCTTCTGCTTCACCCTCCAGACTTCACCTTCTCCTTCTCCTTCTTCTACTTCTTCTGATTCACCCTCCAGACTTCACCTTCTCCTTCTCCTTCTTTTGCTTCTTCTGCTTCACACTCCAGACTTCACCTTCTGCTTCTCCTTCTTCTGCTTCTTCTGATTCACCCTCCTTACTTCACCTTCTCCTTCTCCTTCTTCTGCTTCTTCTGATTCACCCTCCTGACTTCACCTTCTCCTTCTCCTTATTCTGCTTCTTCTGTTTCACCCTCCAGACTTCACCTTCTCCTTCTCCTTCTTCTGCTTCTTCTGATTCACCCTCCAGACTTCACCTTCTCCTTCTCCTTCTTCTGCTTCTTCTGATTCACCCTCCAGACTTCACCTTCTCCTTCTCCTTCTTCTACTTCTTCTGATTCACCCTCCAGACTTCACCTTCTCCTTCTCCTTCTTCTACTTCTTCTGCTTCTCCCTCCAGACTTCACCTTCTCCTTCTCCTTCTTCTGCTTCTTCTGATTCACCCTCCAGACTTCACCTTCTCCTTCTCCTTCTTCTGATTCTTCTGATTCACCCTCCAGACTTCACCTTCTCCTTCTCCTTCTTCTGCTTCTTATGATTCACCCTCCTGACTTCATCTTCTCCTTCTCCTTCTTCTACTTCTTCTGATTCACCCTCCTGACTTCACCTTCTCCTGCTCCTTCTTCTACTTCTTCTGCTTCACCCTCCAGACTTCACCTTCTCCTTCTCCTTCTTCTACTTCTTCTGATTCACCCTTCAGACTTCACCTTCTCCTTCTCCTTTTTCTGCTTCTTCTGATTCACCCTCCAGACTTCACCTTCTCCTTCTCCTTATTCTGCTTCTTCTGATTCACCCTCCAGACGTCACCTTCTCCTTCTCCTTCTTCTGCTTCTTCTGATTCACCCTCCAGACTTCACCTTCTCCTTCTCCTTCTTCTGCTTCTTCTGATTCACCCTCCAGACTTCACCTTCTCCTTCTCCTTCGTCTACTTCTTCTGATTCACCCTCCAGACTACACCTTCTCCTTCTCCTTCTTCTACTTCTTCTGATTCACCCTCCAGACTTCACCTTCTCCTTCTCCTTCTTCTGTTTCTTCTGATTCACCGTCCAGACTTCACCTTCTCCTTCTCCTTCTTCTACTACTTCTGATTCACCCTCCAGACTTCACCTTCTCCTTCTCCTTCTTCTACTTCTTCTGATTCACCCTCCAGACTTCATCTTCTCCTTCTCCTTCTTCTGCTTCTTCTGATTCACCCTCCAGACTTCACCTTCTCCTTCTCCTTCTTCTGCTTCTTCTGATTCACCCCCCAGACTTCACCTTCTCCTTCTCCTTGTTCTACTTCTTCTGATTCACCCTCCAGACTTCACCTTCTCCTTCTCCTTCTTCTACTTCTTCTGATTCACCCTCCAGTCTTCACCTTCTCCTTCTTCTGTTTCTTCTGCTTCACCCTCCAGACTTCACCTTCTCCTTCTCTTTCTTCTGCTTCTTCTGATTCACCCTCCAGACTTCACCTTCTACTTCTCCTTCTTCTGATTCTTCTGATTCACCCTCCAGACTTCACCTTCTCCTTCTCCTTCTTCTGCTTCATCTGATTCACCCTCCTGACTTCACCTTCTCCTTCTTCTTCTTCTACTTCTTCTGATTCACCCTCCTGACTTCACCTTCTCCTTCTCCTTCTTCTACTCCTTCTGCTTCACCCTCCAGACTTCACCTTCTCCTTCTCCTTCTTCTACTTCTTCTGATTCACCCTCCAGACTTCACCTTCTCCTTCTCCTTCTTCTGCTTCTTCTGATTCACCCTCCTGACTTCACCTTCTCCTTCTCCTTCTTCTACTTCTTCTGATTCACTCTCCTGACTTCACCTTCTCCTTCTCCTTCTTCTACTTCTTCTGCTTCACCCTCCAGACTTCACCTTCTCCTTCTACTTCTTCTGCTTCTTCTGATTCACCCTCCAGACTTCACCTTCTCCTTCTCCTTCTTCTGCTTCTTCTGATTCACCCTCCAGACTTCACCTTCTCCTTCTCCTTCGTCTACTTCTTCTGATTCACCCTCCAGACTACACCTTCTCCTTCTCCTTCTTCTAATTCTTCTGATTCACCCTCCAGACTTCACCTTCTCCTTCTCCTTCTTCTGTTTCTTCTGATTCACCGTCCAGACTTCACCTTCTCCTTCTCCTTCTTCTACTACTTCTGATTCACCCTCCAGACTTCACCTTCTCCTTCTCCTTCTTCTACTTCTTCTGATTCACCCTCCAGACTTCATCTTCACCTTCTCCTTCTTCTGCTTCTTCTGATTCACCCTCCAGACTTCACCTTCTCCTTCTCCTTCTTCTGCTTCTTCTGATTCACCCCCCAGACTACACCTTCTCCTTCTCCTTCTTCTACTTCTTCTGATTCACCCTCCAGACTTCACCTTCTCCTTCTCCTTCTTCTACCTCTTCTGATTCACCCTCCAGTCTTCACCTTCTCCTTCTTCTGTTTCTTCTGCTTCACCCTCCAGACTTCACCTTCTCCTTCTCTTTCTTCTGCTTCTTCTGATTCACCCTCCAGACTTCACCTTCTACTTCTCCTTCTTCTGATTCTTCTGATTCACCCTCCAGACTTCACCTTCTCCTTCTCCTTCTTCTGCTTCATCTGATTCACCCTCCTGACTTCACCTTCTCCTTCTTCTTCTTCTACTTCTTCTGATTCACCCTCCTGACTTCACCTTCTCCTTCTCCTTCTTCTACTTCTTCTGCTTCACCCTCCAGACTTCACCTTCTCCTTCTCCTTCTTCTACTTCTTCTGATTCACCCTCCTGACTTCACCTTCTCCTTCTCCTTCTTCTACTTCTTCTGCTTCACCCTCCAGACTTCACCTTCTCCTTCTCCTTCTTCTTCTTCTTCTGATTCACCCTCCAGACTTCATCTTCTCCTTCTCCTTCTTCTGCTTCTTCTGATTCACCCTCCAGACTTCACCTTCTCCTTCTCCTTATTCTGCTTCTTCTGGTTCACCCTCCAGACTTCACCTTCTCCTTCTCCTTATTCTGCTTCTTCTGATTCACCCTCCAGACTTCACCTTCTCCTTCTCCTTCCTCTGCTTCTTCTGATTCACCCTCCAGACTTCACCTTCTCCTTCTCCTTCTTCTGATTCTTCTGATTCACCCTCCAGACTTCACCTTCTCCTTCTCCTTCTTCTGCTTCTTCTGATTCACCCTCCTGACTTCACCTTCTCCTTCTCCTTCTTCTACTTCTTCTGATTCACCCTCCTGACTTCACCTTCTCCTTCTCCTTCTTCTACTTCTTCTGCTTCACCCTCCAGACTTCACCTTCTCCTTCTCCTTCTTCTACTTCTTCTGATTCACCCTCCAGACTTCACCTTCTCCTTCTCCTTCTTCTGCTTCTTCTGATTCACCCTCCAGACTTCACCTTCTCCTTCTCCTTATTCTGCTTCTTCTGATTCACCCTCTAGACTTCACCTTCTCCTTCTCCTTCTTCTGCTTCTTCTGATTCACACTCCAGACTTCACCTTCTCCTTCTCCTTCTTCTATATCTTCTGATTCACCCTCCAGACTTCACCTTCTCCTTCTCTTTCTTCTGCTTCTTCTGATTCACCCTCCAGACTTCACCTTCTCCTTCTCCTTCTTCTGATTCTTCTGATTCACCCTCCGGACTTCACCTTTTCCTTCTCCTTCTTCTGCTTCTTCTGATTCACCCTCCTGACTTCACCTTCTCCTTCTCCATCTTCTACTTCTTCTGATTCACCCTCCTGACTTCACCTTCTCCTTCTCCTTCTTCTACTTCTTCTGCTTCACCCTCCAGACTTCACCTTCTCCTTCTCCTTATTCTACTTCTTCTGATTCACCCTCCAGACTTGACCTTCTCCTTCTCCTTCTTCTACTTCTTCTGATTCACCCTCCAGACTTCACCTTCTCCTTCTCCTTCTTCTGCTTCTTCTGCTTCACCGTCCTGACTTCACCTTCTCCTTCTCCTTCTTCTACTTCTTCTGCTTCATCCCCCTGACATCACCTGCTCCTTCTCCTTCTTCTGCTTCTTCTGATTCACCCTCCTAACTTCACCTTCTCCTTCTCCTTCTTCTGCTTCTTCTGATTCACCCTCCTGACTTCACCTTCTCCTTCTCCTTCTTCTGCTTCTTCTGATTCACCCTCCAGACTTCACCTTCTCCTTCTCCTTCTTCTGCTTCTTCTGATTCACCCTCCAGACTTCACCTTCTCCTTCTCCTTCTTCTGCTTCTTCTGATTCACCCTCCAGACCTCACCTTCTCCTTCTCCTTCTTCTACTTCTTCTGATTCACCCTCCAGACTTCATCTTCTCCTTCTCCTTCTTCTGCTTCTTCTGATTCACCCTCCAGACTTCACCTTCTCCTTCTCCTTCTTCTGCTTCTTCTGATTCACCCTCCAGACTTCACCTTCTCCTTCTCCTTTTTCTGCTTCTTCTGATTCACCCTCCAGACTTCACCTTCTCCTTCTCCTTCTTCTACTTCTTCTGATTCACCCTCCAGTCTTCACCTTCTCCTTCTCCTTCTTCTGTTTCTTCTGCTTCACCCTCCAGACTTCACCTTCTCCTTCTCTTTCTTCTGCTTCTTCTGATTCACCCTCCAGACTTCACCTTCTCCTTCTCCTTCTTCTGATTCTTCTGATTCACCCTCCAGACTTCACCAACTCCTTCTCCTTCTTCTGATTCAACCTCCTGACTTCACCTTCTCCTTCTCCTTCTTCTACTTCTTCTGATTCACCCCCCTGACTTCACCTTCTCCTTCTCCTTCTTCTACTTCTTCTGCTTCACCCTCCAGACTTCACCTTCTCCTTCTCCTTCTTCTACTTCTTCTGATTCACCCTTCAGACTTCACCTTCTCCTTCTCCTTTTTCTGCTTCTTCTGATTCACCCTCCAGACTTCACCTTCTCCTTCTCCTTATTCTGCTTCTTCTGATTCACCCTCCAGACTTCACCTTCTCCTTCTCCTTCTTCTGCTTCTTCTGATTCACCCTCCAGACTTCACCTTCTCCTTCTCCTTCTTCTGCTTCTTCTGATTCACCCTCCAGACTTCACCTTCTCCTTCTCCTTCTTCTGCTTTTTCTGATTCACCCTCCAGACTTCACCTTCTCCTTCTCCTTCTTCTACTTCTTCTGATTCACCCTCCAGACTTCACCTTCTCCTTCTCTTTCTTCTGCTTCTTCTGATTCACCCTCCAGACTTCACCTTCTCCTTCTCCTTCTTCTGATTCTTCTGATTCACCCTCCAGACTTCACCTTCTCCTTCTCCTTCTTCTGCTTCTTCTGATGCACCCTCCTGACTTCACCTTCTCCTTCTCCTTCTTCTACTTCTTCTGATTCACCCTCCTGACTTCACCTTCTCCTTCTCCTTCTTCTACTTCTTCTGCTTCACCCTCCAGACTTCACCTTCTCCTTCTCCTTCTTCTACTTCTTCTGATTCACCCTCCAGACTTCACCTTCTCCTTCTCCTTCTTCTACTTCTTCTGATTCACCCTCCTGACTTCACCTTCTCCTTCTCCTTCTTCTACTTCTTCTGCTTCACCCTCCAGACTTCACCTTCTCCTTCTCCTTCTTCTACTTCTTCTGATTCACCCTTCAGACTTCACCTTCTCCTTCTCCTTTTTCTGCTTCTTCTGATTCACCCTCCAGACTTCACCTTCTCCTTCTCCTTATTCTGCTTCTTCTGATTCACCCTCCAGACTTCACCTTCTCCTTCTCCTTCTTCTGCTTCTTCTGATTCACCCTCCGGACTTCACCTTCTCCTTCTCCTTCTTCTGCTTCTTCTGATTCACCCTCCAGACTTCACCTTCTCCTTCTCCTTCTTCTTCTTTTTCTGATTCACCCTCCAGACTTCACCTTCTCCTTCTCCTTCTTCTACTTCTTCTGATTCACCCTCCAGACTTCACCTTCTCCTTCTCTTTATTCTGCTTCTTCTGATTCACCCTCCAGACTTCATCTTCTCCTTCTCCTTCTTCTGATTCTTCTGATTCACCGTCCAGACTTCACCTTCTCCTTCTCCTTCTTCTGCTTCTTCTGATTCACCCTCCTGACTTCACCTTCTCCTTCTCCTTCTTCTACTTCTTCTGATTCACCCTCCTGACTTCACCTTCTCCTTCTCCTTCTTCTACTTCTTCTGCTTCACCCTCCAGACTTCACCTTCTCCTTCTCCTTCTTCTGCTTCTTCTGATTCACCCTCCAGACTTCACCTTCTCCTTCTCCTTCTTTTGCTTCTTCTGCTTCACACTCCAGACTTCACCTTCTCCTTCTCCTTCTTCTGCTTCTTCTGATTCACCCTCCTTACTTCACCTTCTCCTTCTCCTTCTTCTGCTTCTTCTGATACACCCTCCTGACTTCACCTTCTCCTTCTCCTTATTCTGCTTCTTCTGTTTTACCCTCCAGACTTCACCTTCTCCTTCTCCTTCTTCTGCTTCTTCTGATTCACCCTCCAGACTTCACCTTCTCCTTCTCCTTCTTCTGCTTCTTCTGATTCACCCTCCAGACTTCACCTTCTCCTTCTCCTTCTTCTACTTCTTCTGATTCACCCTCCAGACTTCACCTTCTCCTTCTCCTTCTTCTGCTTCTTCTGGTTCACCCTCCAGACTTCACCTTCTCCTTCTCCTTCGTCTACTTCTTCTGATTCACCCTCCAGACTACACCTTCTCCTTCTCCTTCTTCTACTTCTTCTGATTCACCCTCCAGACTTCACCTTCTCCTTCTCCTTCTTCTGTTTCTTCTGATTCACCCTCCAGACTTCACCTTCTCCTTCTCCTTCTTCTACTTCTTCTGATTCACCCTCCAGACTTCACCTTCTCCTTCTCCTTCTTCTACTTCTTCTGATTCACCCTCCAGACTTCACCTTCTCCTTCTCCTGCTTCTACTTCTTCTGCTTCTCCCTCCAGACTTGACCTTCTCCTTCTCCTTCTTCTGCTTCTTCTGATTCACCCTCCAGACTTCACCTTCTCCTTCTCTTTCTTCTGCTTCTTCTGATTCACCCTCCAGACTTCACCTTCTCCTTCTCCTTCTTCTGATTCTTCTGATTCACCCTCCAGACTTCACCTTCTCCTTCTCCTTCTTCTGCTTCTTCTGATTCACCCTCCTGACTTCACCTTCTCCTTCTCCTTCTTCTACTTCTTCTGATTCACCCTCCTGACTTCACCTTCTCCTTCTCCTTCTTCTACTTCTTCTGCTCCACCCTCCAGACTTCACCTTCTCCTTCTCCTTCTTCTACTTCTTCTGATTCACCCTCCAGACTTCACCTTCTCCTTCTCCTTCTTTTGCTTCTTCTGCTTCACACTCCAGACTTCACCTTCTCCTTCTCCTTCTTCTGCTTCTTCTGATTCACCCTCCTTACTTCACCTTCTCCTTCTCCTTCTTCTGCTTCTTCTGATTCACCCTCCTGACTTCACCTTCTCCTTCTCCTTATTCTGCTTCTTCTGTTTCACCCTCCAGACTTCACCTTCTCCTTCTCCTTCTTCTGCTTCTTCTGATTCACCCTCCAGACTTCACCTTCTCCTTCTCCTTCTTCTGCTTCTTCTGATTCACCCTCCAGACTTCACCTTCTCCTTCTCCTTCTTCTACTTCTTCTGATTCACCCTCCAGACTTCACCTTCTCCTTCTCCTTCTTCTACTTCTTCTGCTTCTCCCTCCAGACTTCACCTTCTCCTTCTCCTTCTTCTGCTTCTTCTGATTCACCCTCCAGACTTCACCTTCTCCTTCTCCTTCTTCTACTTCTTCTGATTCACCCTCCAGACTTCACCTTCTACTTCTCCTTCTTCTACTTCTTCTGATTCACCCTCCAGACTTCACCTTCTCCTTCTCCTTCTTCTACTTCTTCCGATTCACCCTCCTGACTTCACCTTCTCCTTCTCCTTCTTCTGCTTCTTCTGCTTCACCCTCCTGACTTCACCTTCTCATTCTCCTTCTTCTACTTCTTCTGATTCACCCTCCAGACTTCACCTTCTCCTTCTCCTTCTTCTGCTTCCTCTGCTTCACCCTCCAGACTTCACCTTCTCCTTCTCCTTCTTCTGCTTCTTCTGCTTCGCCCTCCAGACATCACCTTCTCCTTCTCCTTCTTCTGCTTCTTCTGCTTCACCCTCCAGACTTCACCTTCTCCTTCTCCTTTTCTGCTTCTTCTGCTTCACTCTCCTGACTTCACCTTCTCCTTCTCCTTCTTCTACTTCTTCTGATTCACCCTCCAGACTTCACCTTCTCCTTCTCCTTCTTCTGCTTCTTCTGCTTCACCCTCCAGACTTCACCTTCTCCTTCTCCTTCTTCTGCTTCTTCTGCTGCGCCCTCCAGACTTCACCTTCTACTTCTCCTTTTTCTGCTTCTTCTGCTTCACCGTCCTGACTTCACCTTCTCCTTCTCCTTCTTCTACTTCTTCTGCTTCACCCCCCTGACTTCACCTGCTCCTTCTCCTTCTCTTGCTTCTTCTGATTCACCCTCCTAACTTCACCTTCTCCTTCTCCTTCTTCTGCTTCTTCTGATTCACCCTCCTGACTTCACCTTCTCCTTCTCCTTCTTCTGCTTCTTCTGATTCACCCTCCAGACTTCACCTTCTCCTTCTCCTTCTTCTGCTTCTTCTGTTTCACCCTCCAGACTTCACCTTCTCCTTCTCCTTCTTCTGCTTCTTCTGATTCACCCTCCAGACTTCATCTTCTCCTTCTCCTTCTTCTGCTTCTTCTGATTCACCCTCCAGACTTCACCTTCTCCTTCTCCTTCTTCTGCTTCTTCTGATTCACCCTCCAGACTTCACCATCTCCTTCTCCTTCTTCTACTTCTTCTGATTCACCCTCCAGACTTCACCTTCTCCTTCTCCTTCTTCTACTTCTTCTGCTTCACCCTCCAGACTTCACCTTCTCCTTCTCCTTCTTCTACTTCTTCTGATTCACCCTCCAGACTTCACCTTCTACTTCTCCTTCTTCTACTTCTTCTGATTCACCCTCCTGACTTCACCTTCTCCTTCTCTTTCTTCTACTTCTTCTGCTTCACCCTCCAGACTTCACCTTCTCCTTCTCCTTCTTCTACTTCTTCTGATTCACCCTTCAGACTTCACCTTCTCCTTCTCCTTTTTCTGCTTCTTCTGATTCACCCTCCAGACTTCACCTTCTCCTTCTCCTTATTCTGCTTCTTCTGATTCACCCTCCAGACTTCACCTTCTCCTTCTCCTTCTTCTGCTTCTTCTGATTCACCCTCCAGACTTCACCTTCTCCTTCTCCTTCTTCTGCTTCTTCTGATTCACCCTCCAGACTTCACCTTCTCCTTCTCCTTCTTCTGCTTTTTCTGATTCACCCTCCAGACTTCACCTTCTCCTTCTCCTTCTTCTACTTCTTCTGATTCACCCTCCAGACTTCACCTTCTCCTTCTCTTTCTTCTGCTTCTTCTGATTCACCCTCCAGACTTCACCTTCTCCTTCTCCTTCTTCTGATTCTTCTGATTCACCGTCCAGACTTCACCTTCTCCTTCTCCTTCTTCTGCTTCTTCTGATTCACCCTCCTGACTTCACCTTCTCCTTCTCCTTCTTCTACTTCTTCTGATTCACCCTCCTGACTTCACCTTCTCCTTCTCCTTCTTCTACTTCTTCTGCTTCACCCTCCAGACTTCCCCTTCTCCTTCTCCTTCTTCTGCTTCTTCTGAATCACCCTCCAGACTTCACCTTCTCCTTCTCCTTCTTTTGCTTCTTCTGCTTCACACTCCAGACTTCACCTTCTCCTTCTCCTTCTTCTGCTTCTTCTGATTCACCCTCCTTACTTCACCTTCTCCTTCTCCTTCTTCTACTTCTTCTGCTTCACCCTCCAGACTTCCCCTTCTCCTTCTCCTTCTTCTGCTTCTTCTGAATCACCCTCCAGACTTCACCTTCTCCTTCTCCTTCTTCTGCTTCTTCTGATTCACCCTCCAGACTTCACCTTCTCCTTCTCTTTCTTCTGCTTCTTCTGATTCACCCTCCAGACTTCACCTTCTCCTTCTCCTTCTTCTGATTCTTCTGATTCACCCTCCAGACTTCACCTTCTCCTTCTCCTTCTTCTGCTTCTTCTGATTCACCCTCCTGACTTCACCTTCTCCTTCTCCTTCTTCTACTTCTTCTGATTCACCCTCCTGACTTCACCTTCTCCTTCTCCTTCTTCTACTTCTTCTGCTTCACCCTCCAGACTTCACCTTCTCCTTCTCCTTCTTCTACTTCTTCTGATTCACCCTCCAGACTTCACCTTCTCCTTCTCCTTCTTTTGCTTCTTCTGCTTCACACTCCAGACTTCACCTTCTCCTTCTCCTTCTTCTGCTTCTTCTGATTCACCCTCCTTACTTCACCTCCTCCTTCTCCTTCTTCTGCTTCTTCTGATTCACCCTCCTGACTTCACCTTCTCCTTCTCCTTATTCTGCTTCTTCTGTTTCACCCTCCAGACTTCACCTTCTCCTTCTCCTTCTTCTGCTTCTTCTGATTCACCCTCCAGACTTCACCTTCTCCTTCTCCTTCTTCTGCTTCTTCTGATTCACCCTCCAGACTTCACCTTCTCCTTCTCCTTCTTCTACTTCTTCTGATTCACCCTCCAGACTTCACCTTCTCCTTCTCCTTCTTCTACTTCTTCTGCTTCTCCCTCCAGACTTCACCTTCTCCTTCTCCTTCTTCTGCTTCTTCTGATTCACCCTCCAGACTTCACCTTCTCCTTCTCCTTCTTCTACTTCTTCTGATTCACCCTCCAGACTTCACCTTCTACTTCTCCTTCTTCTACTTCTTCTGATTCACCCTCCAGACTTCACCTTCTCCTTCTCCTTCTTCTACTTCTTCCGATTCACCCTCCTGACTTCACCTTCTCCTTCTCCTTCTTCTGCTTCTTCTGCTTCACCCTCCTGACTTCACCTTCTCATTCTCCTTCTTCTACTTCTTCTGATTCACCCTCCAGACTTCACCTTCTCCTTCTCCTTCTTCTGCTTCCTCTGCTTCACCCTCCAGACTTCACCTTCTCCTTCTCCTTCTTCTGCTTCTTCTGCTTCGCCCTCCAGACATCACCTTCTCCTTCTCCTTCTTCTGCTTCTTCTGCTTCACCCTCCAGACTTCACCTTCTCCTTCTCCTTTTCTGCTTCTTCTGCTTCACTCTCCTGACTTCACCTTCTCCTTCTCCTTCTTCTACTTCTTCTGATTCACCCTCCAGACTTCACCTTCTCCTTCTCCTTCTTCTGCTTCTTCTGCTTCACCCTCCAGACTTCACCTTCTCCTTCTCCTTCTTCTGCTTCTTCTGCTGCGCCCTCCAGACTTCACCTTCTACTTCTCCTTTTTCTGCTTCTTCTGCTTCACCGTCCTGACTTCACCTTCTCCTTCTCCTTCTTCTACTTCTTCTGCTTCACCCCCCTGACTTCACCTGCTCCTTCTCCTTCTCTTGCTTCTTCTGATTCACCCTCCTAACTTCACCTTCTCCTTCTCCTTCTTCTGCTTCTTCTGATTCACCCTCCTGACTTCACCTTCTCCTTCTCCTTCTTCTGCTTCTTCTGATTCACCCTCCAGACTTCACCTTCTCCTTCTCCTTCTTCTGCTTCTTCTGTTTCACCCTCCAGACTTCACCTTCTCCTTCTCCTTCTTCTGCTTCTTCTGATTCACCCTCCAGACTTCATCTTCTCCTTCTCCTTCTTCTGCTTCTTCTGATTCACCCTCCAGACTTCACCTTCTCCTTCTCCTTCTTCTGCTTCTTCTGATTCACCCTCCAGACTTCACCATCTCCTTCTCCTTCTTCTACTTCTTCTGATTCACCCTCCAGACTTCACCTTCTCCTTCTCCTTCTTCTACTTCTTCTGCTTCACCCTCCAGACTTCACCTTCTCCTTCTCCTTCTTCTACTTCTTCTGATTCACCCTCCAGACTTCACCTTCTACTTCTCCTTCTTCTACTTCTTCTGATTCACCCTCCTGACTTCACCTTCTCCTTCTCTTTCTTCTACTTCTTCTGCTTCACCCTCCAGACTTCACCTTCTCCTTCTCCTTCTTCTACTTCTTCTGATTCACCCTTCAGACTTCACCTTCTCCTTCTCCTTTTTCTGCTTCTTCTGATTCACCCTCCAGACTTCACCTTCTCCTTCTCCTTATTCTGCTTCTTCTGATTCACCCTCCAGACTTCACCTTCTCCTTCTCCTTCTTCTGCTTCTTCTGATTCACCCTCCAGACTTCACCTTCTCCTTCTCCTTCTTCTGCTTCTTCTGATTCACCCTCCAGACTTCACCTTCTCCTTCTCCTTCTTCTGCTTTTTCTGATTCACCCTCCAGACTTCACCTTCTCCTTCTCCTTCTTCTACTTCTTCTGATTCACCCTCCAGACTTCACCTTCTCCTTCTCTTTCTTCTGCTTCTTCTGATTCACCCTCCAGACTTCACCTTCTCCTTCTCCTTCTTCTGATTCTTCTGATTCACCGTCCAGACTTCACCTTCTCCTTCTCCTTCTTCTGCTTCTTCTGATTCACCCTCCTGACTTCACCTTCTCCTTCTCCTTCTTCTACTTCTTCTGATTCACCCTCCTGACTTCACCTTCTCCTTCTCCTTCTTCTACTTAATCTGCTTCACCCTCCAGACTTCACCTTCTCCTTCTCCTTCTTCTGCTTCTTCTGAATCACCCTCCAGACTTCACCTTCTCCTTCTCCTTCTTTTGCTTCTTCTGCTTCACACTCCAGACTTCACCTTCTCCTTCTCCTTCTTCTGCTTCTTCTGATTCACCCTCCTTACTTCACCTTCTCCTTCTCCTTCTTCTGCGTCTTCTGATTCACCCTCCTGACTTCACCTTCTCCTTCTCCTTATTCTGCTTCTTCTGTTTCACCCTCCAGACTTCACCTTCTCCTTCTCCTTCTTCTGCTTCTTCTGATTCACCCTCCAGACTTCACCTTCTCCTTCTCCTTCTTCTGCTTCTTCTGATTCACCCCTCCAGACTTCACCTGCTCCTTCTCCTTCTTCTACTTCTTCTGATTCACCCTCCAGACTTCACCTTCTCCTTCTCCTTCTTCTGCTTCTTCTGGTTCACCCTCCAGACTTCACCTTCTCCTTCTCCTTCGTCTACTTCTTCTGATTCACCCTCCAGACTACACCTTCTCCTTCTCCTTCTTCTACTTCTTCTGATTCACCCTCCAGACTTCACCTTCTCCTTCTCCTTCTTCTGTTTCTTCTGATTCACCCTCCAGACTTCACCTTCTCCTTCTCCTTCTTCTACTTCTTCTGATTCACCCTCCAGACTTCACCTTCTCCTTCTCCTTCTTCTACTTCTTCTGATTCACCCTCCAGACTTCACCTTCTCCTTCTCCTTCTTCTACTTCTTCTGCTTCTCCCTCCAGACTTCACCTTCTCCTTCTCCTTCTTCTGCTTCTTCTGATTCACCCTCCAGACTTCACCTTCTCCTTCTCTTTCTTCTGCTTCTTCTGATTCACCCTCCAGACTTCACCTTCTCCTTATCCTTCTTCTGATTCTTCTGATTCACCCTCCAGACTTCACCTTCTCCTTCTCCTTCTTCTGCTTCTTCTGATTCACCCTCCTGACTTCACCTTCTCCTTCTCCTTCTTCTACTTCTTCTGATTCACCCTCCTGACTTCACCTTCTCCTTCTCCTTCTTCTACTTCTTCTGGCTTCACCCTCCAGACTTCACCTTCTCCTTCTCCTTCTTCTACTTCTTCTGATTCACCCTCCAGACTTCACCTTCTCCTTCTCCTTCTTTTGCTTCTTCTGCTTCACACTCCAGACTTCACCTTCTCCTTCTCCTTCTTCTGCTTCTTCTGATTCACCCTCCTTACTTCACCTTCTCCTTCTCCTTCTTCTGCTTCTTCTGATTCGCCCTCCTGACTTCACCTTCTCCTTCTCCTTATTCTGCTTCTTCTGTTTCACCCTCCAGACTTCACCTTCTCCTTCTCCTTCTTCTGCTTCTTCTGATTCACCCTCCAGACTTCACCTTCTCCTTCTCCTTCTTCTGCTTCTTCTGATTCACCCTCCAGACTTCACCTTCTCCTTCTCCTTCTTCTACTTCTTCTGATTCACCCTCCAGACTTCACCTTCTCCTTCTCCTTCTTCTACTTCTTCTGCTTCTCCCTCCAGACTTCACCTTCTCCTTCTCCTTCTTCTGCTTCTTCTGATTCACCCTCCAGACTTCACCTTCTCCTTCTCCTTCTTCTACTTCTTCTGATTCACCCTCCAGACTTCACCTTCTACTTCTCCTTCTTCTACTTCTTCTGATTCACCCTCCAGACTTCACCTTCTCCTTCTCCTTCTTCTACTTCTTCCGATTCACCATCCTGACTTCACCTTCTCCTTCTCCTTCTTCTGTTTCTTCTGCTTCACCCTCCTGACTTCACCTTCTCCTTCTCCTTCTTCTACTACTTCTGATTCACCCTCCAGACTTCACCTTCTCCTTCTCCTTCTTCTGCTTCCTCTGCTTCACCCTCCAGACTTCACCTTCTCCTTCTCCTTCTTCTGCTTCTTCTGCTTCGCCCTCCAGACATCACCTTCTCCTTCTCCTTCTTCTGCTTCTTCTGCTTCACCCTCCAGACTTCACCTTCTCCTTCTCCTTCTTCTGCTTCTTCTGCTTCACTCTCCTGACTTCACCTTCTCCTTCTCCTTCTTCTACTTCTTCTGATTCACCCTCCAGACTTCACCTTCAACTTCTCCTTCTTCTGCTTCTTCTGCTTCACCCTCCAGACTTCACCTTCTCCTTCTCCTTCTTCTGCTTCTTCTGCTGCGCCCTCCAGACTTCACCTTCTCCTTCTCCTTCTTCTGCTTCTTCTGCTTCACCGTCCTGACTTCACCTTCTCCTTCTCCTTCTTCTACTTCTTCTGCTTCACCCCCCTGACTTCACCTGCTCCTTCTCCTTCTCTTGCTACTTCTGATTCACCCTCCTAACTTCACCTTCTCCTTCTACTTCTTCTGCTTCTTCTGATTCACCCTCCTGACTTCACCTTCTCCTTCTCCTTCTTCTGCTTCTTCTGATTCACCCTCCAGACTTCACCTTCTCCTTCTCCTTCTTCTGCTTCTTCTGTTTCACCCTCCAGACTTCACCTTCTCCTTCTCCTTCTTCTGCTTCTTCTGATTCACCCTCCAGACTTCATCTTCTCCTTCTCCTTCTTCTGCTTCTTCTGATTCACCCTCCAGACTTCACCTTCTCCTTCTCCTTCTTCTGCTTCTTCTGATTCACCCTCCAGACTTCACCTTCTCCTTCTCCTTCTTCTACTTCTTCTGATTCACCCTCCAGACTTCTCCTTCTCCTTCTCCTTCTTCTACTTCTTCAGATTCACCCTCCAGTCTTCACCTTCTCCTTCTCCTTCTTCTGTTTCTTCTGCTTCACCCTCCAGACTTCACCTTCTCCTTCTCTTTCTTCTGCTTCTTCTGATTCACCCTCCAGACTTCACCCTCTCCTTCTCCTTCTTCTGATTCTTCTGATTCACTCTCCAGACTTCACCTTCTCCTTCTCCTTCTTCTGCTTCTTCTGATTCACCCTCCAGACTTCACCTTCTCCTTCTCCTTCTTCTGCTTCTTCTGATTCACCCTCCAGACTTCATCTTCTCCTTCTCCTTCTTCTGCTTCTTCTGATTCACCCTCCAGACTTCACCTTCTCCTTCTCCTTCTTCTGCTTCTTCTGATTCACCCTCCAGACTTCACCTTCTCCTTCTCCTTCTTCTACTTCTTCTGATTCACCCTCCAGACTTCACCTTCTCCTTCTCCTTCTTCTACTTCTTCAGATTCACCCTCCAGTCTTCACCTTCTCCTTCTCCTTCTTCTGTTTCTTCTGCTTCACCCTCCAGACTTCACCTTCTCCTTCTCTTTCTTCTGCTTCTTCTGATTCACCCTCTAGACTTCAACTTCTCCTTCTCCTTCTTCTGATTCTTCTGATTCACCCTCCAGACTTCACCTTCTCCTTCTCCTTCTTCTGCTTCTTCTGATTCACCCTCCTGACTTCACCTTCTCCTTCTCCTTTTTCTACTTCTTCTGATTCACCCTCCTGACTTCACCTTCTCCTTCTCCTTCTTCTACTTCTTCTGCTTCACCCTCCAGACTTCACCTTCTCCTTCTCCTTCTTCTACTTCTTCTGATTCACCCTCCAGACTTCACCTTCTCCTTCTCTTGCTTCTTCTGCTTCACACTCCAGACTTCACCTTCTCCTTCTCCTTCTTCTGCTTCTTCTGATTCACCCTCCTTACTTCACCTTCTCCTTCTCCTTCTTCTGCTTCTTCTGATTCACCCTCCTGACTTCACCTTCTCCTTCTCCTTATTCTGCTTCTTCTGTTTCACCCTCCAGACTTCACCTTCTCCTTCTCCTTCTTCTGCTTCTTCTGATTCACCCTCCAGACTTCACCTTCTCCTTCTCCTTCTTCTGCTTCTTCTGATTCACCCTCCAGACTTCACCTTCTCCTTCTCCTTCTTCTACTTCTTCTGATTCACCCTCCAGACTTCACCTTCTCCTTCTCCTTCTTCTGCTTCTTCTGATTCACCCTCCAGACTTCACCTTCTCCTTCTCCTTCGTCTACTTCTTCTGATTCACCCTCCAGACTACACCTTCTCCTTCTCCTTCTTCTACTTCTTCTGATTCACCCTCCAGACTTCACCTTCTCCTTCTCCTTCTTCTGTTTCTTCTGATTCACCCTCCAGACTTCACCTTCTCCTTCTCCTTCTTCTACTTCTTCTGATTCACCCTCCAGACTTCACCTTCTCCTTCTCCTTCTTCTACTTCTTCTGATTCACCCTCCAGACTTCACCTTCCCCTTCTCCTTCTTCTACTTCTTCTGCTTCTCCCTCCAGACTTCACCTTCTCCTTCTCCTTCTTCTGCTTCTTCTGATTCACCCTCCAGACTTCACCTTCCCCTTCTCCTTCTTCTACTTCTTCTGATTCACCCTCCAGACTTCACCTTCTCCTTCTCCTTCTTCTACTTCTTCTGATTCACCCTCCAGACTTCACCTTCTCCTTCTCCTTCTTCTACTTCTTCCGATTCACCCTCCTGACTTCACCTTCTCCTTCTCCTTCTTCTGCTTCTTCTGCTTCACCCTCCTGACTTCACCTTCTCCTTCTCCTTCTTCTACTTCTTCTGATTCACCCTCCAGACTTCACCTTCTCCTTCTCCTTCTTCTGCTTCTTCTGCTTCACCCTCCAGACTTCACCTTCTCCTTCTCATTCTTCTGCTTCTTCTGATTCGCCCTCCAGACATCACCTTCTCCTTCTCCTTCTTCTGCTTCTTCTGATTCACCCTCCAGACTTCACCTTCTCCTTCTCCTTCTTCTACTTCTTCTGATTCACCATCCAGACTTCACCTTCTACTTCTCCTTCTTCTACTTCTTCTGATTCACCCTCCAGACTTCACCTTCTCCTTCTCCTTCTTCTACTTCTTCCGATTCACCCTCCTGACTTCACCTTCTCCTTCTCCTTCTTCTGCTTCTTCTGCTTCACCCTCCTGACTTCACCTTCTCCTTCTCCTTCTTCTACTTCTTCTGATTCACCCTCCAGACTTCACCTTCTCCTTCTCCTTCTTCTGCTTCCTCTGCTTCACCCTCCAGACTTCACCTTCTCCTTCTCCTTCTTCTGCTTCTTCTGCTTCGCCCTCCAGACATCACCTTCTCCTTCTCCTTCTTCTGCTTCTTCTGCTTCACTCTCCTGACTTCACCTTCTCCTTCTCCTTCTTCTACTTCTTCTGATTCACCCTCCAGACTTCACCTTCTCCTTCTACTTCTTCTGCTTCTTCTGTTTCACCCTCCAGACTTCACCTTCTCCTTCTCCTTCTTCTGCTTCTTCTGATTCACCCTCCAGACTTCATCTTCTCCTTCTCCTTCTTCTGCTTCTTCTGATTCACCCTCCAGACTTTACCTTCTCCTTCTCCTTCTTCTGCTTCTTCTGATTCACCCTCCAGACTTCACCTTCTCCTTCTCCTTCTTCTACTTCTTCTGATTCACCCTCCAGACTTCACCTTCTCCTTCTCCTTCTTCTCCTTCTTCAGATTCACCCTCCAGTCTTCACCTTCTCCTTCTCCTTCTTCTGTTTCTTCTGCTTCACCCTCCAGACTTCACCTTCGAGAGATCTTTCTTCTGCTTCTTCTGATTCACCCTCCAGACTTCACCCTCTACTTCTCCTCCTTCTGATTCTTCTGATTCACCCTCCAGACTTCACCTTCTCCTTCTCCTTCTTCTGCTTCTTCTGATTCACCCTCCAGACTTCACCTTCTCCTTCTCCTTCTTCTGCTTCTTCTGATTCACCCTCCAGACTTCAACTTCTCCTTCTCCTTCTTCTGCTTCTTCTGATTCACCCTCCAGACTTCACCTTCTCCTTCTCCTTCTTCTGCTTCTTCTGATTCACCCTCCAGACTTCACCTTCTCCTTCTCCTTCTTCTACTTCTTCTGATTCACCCTCCAGACTTCACCTTCTCCTTCTCCTTCTTCTGCTTCTTCTGATTCACCCTCCTGACTTCACCTTCTCCTTCTCCTTCTTCTACTTCTTCTGATTCACCCTCCTGACTTCACCTTCTCCTTCTCCTTCTTTTGCTTCTTCTGCTTCACACTCCAGACTTCACCTTCTCCTTCTCCTTCTTCTGCTTCTTCTGATTCACCCTCCTTACTTCACCTTCTCCTTCTCCTTCTTCTGCTTCTTCTGATTCACCCTCCTGACTTCACCTTCTCCTTCTCCTTATTCTGCTTCTTCTGTTTCACCCTCCAGACTTCACCTTCTCCTTCTCCTTCTTCTGCTTCTTCTGATTCACCCTCCAGACTTCACCTTCTCCTTCTCCTTCTTCTGTTTCTTCTGATTCACCCTCCAGACTACACCTTCTCCTTCTCCTTCTTCTACTTCTTCTGATTCACCCTCCAGACTTCACCTTCTCCTTCTCCTTCTTCTACTTCTTCTGATTCACCCTCCAGACTTCACCTTCTCCTTCTCCTTCTTCTACTTCTTCTGCTTCTCCCTCCAGACTTCACCTTCTCCTTCTCCTTCTTCTGCTTCTCCTGATTCACCCTCCAGACTTCACCTTCCCCTTCTCCTTCTTCTACTTCTTCTGATTCACCCTCCAGACTTCACCTTCTCCTTCTCCTTCTTCTACTTCTTCTGATTCACCCTCCAGACTTCACCTTCTCCTTCTCCTTCTTCTACTTCTTCCGATTCACCCTCCTGACTTCACCTTCTCCTTCTCCTTCTTCTGCTTCTTCTGCTTCACCCTCCTGACTTCACCTTCTCCTTCTCCTTCTTCTACTTCTTCTGATTCACACTACAGACTTCACCTTCTCCTTCTCCTTCTTCTGCTTCTTCTGATTCACCCTCCAGACTTCACCTTCTCCTTCTCCTTCTTCTGCTTCTTCTGTTTCACCCTCCAGACTTCACCTTCTCCTTCTCCTTCTTCTGCTTCTTCTGATTCACCCTCCAGTCTTCACCTTCTCCTTCTCCTTCTTCTGTTTCTTCTGCTTCACCCTCCAGACTTCACCTTCTCCTTCTCTTTCTTCTGCTTCTTCTGATTCACCCTCTAGACTTCAACTTCTACTTCTCCTTCTTCTGATTCTTCTGATTCACCCTCCAGACTTCACCTTCTCCTTCTCCTTCTTCTGCTTCTTCTGATTCACCCTCCTGACTTCACCTTCTCCTTCTCCTTCTTCTACTTCTTCTGATTCACCCTCCTGACTTCACCTTCTCCTTCTCCTTCTTCTACTTCTTCTGCTTCACCCTCCAGACTTCACCTTCTCCTTCTCCTTCTTCTACTTCTTCTGATTCACCCTCCAGACTTCACCTTCTCCTTCTCTTGCTTCTTCTGCTTCACACTCCAGACTTCACCTTCTCCTTCTCCTTCTTCTGCTACTTCTGATTCACCCTCCTTACTTCACCTTCTCCTTCTCCTTCTTCTGCTTCTTCTGATTCACCCTCCTGACTTCACCTTCTCCTTCTCCTTATTCTGCTTCTTCTGTTTCACCCTCCAGACTTCACCTTCTCCTTCTCCTTCTTCTGCTTCTTCTGATTCACCCTCCAGACTTCACCTTCTCCTTCTCCTTCTTCTGCTTCTTCTGATTCACCCTCCAGACTTCACCTTCTCCTTCTCCTTCTTCTACTTCTTCTGATTCACCCTCCAGACTTCACCTTCTCCTTCTCCTTCTTCTGCTTCTTCTGATTCACCCTCCAGACTTCACCTTCTCCTTCTCCTTCGTCTACTTCTTCTGATTCACCCTCCAGACTACACCTTCTCCTTCTCCTTCTTCTACTTCTTCTGATTCACCCTCCAGACTTCACCTTCTCCTTCTCCTTCTTCTGTTTCTTCTGATTCACCCTCCAGACTTCACCTTCTCCTTCTCCTTCTTCTACTTCTTCTGATTCACCCTCCAGACTTCACCTTCTCCTTCTCCTTCTTCTACTTCTTCTGATTCACCCTCCAGACTTCACCTTCCCCTTCTCCTTCTTCTACTTCTTCTGCTTCTCCCTCCAGACTTCACCTTCTCCTTCTCCTTCTTCTGCTTCTTCTGATTCACCCTCCAGACTTCACCTTCCCCTTCTCCTTCTTCTACTTCTTCTGATTCACCCTCCAGACTTCACCTTCTCCTTCTCCTTCTTCTACTTCTTCTGATTCACCCTCCAGACTTCACCTTCTCCTTCTCCTTCTTCTACTTCTTCCGATTCACCCTCCTGACTTCACCTTCTCCTTCTCCTTCTTCTGCTTCTTCTGCTTCACCCTCCTGACTTCACCTTCTCCTTCTCCTTCTTCTACTTCTTCTGATTCACCCTCCAGACTTCACCTTCTCCTTCTCCTTCTTCTGCTTCTTCTGCTTCACCCTCCAGACTTCACCTTCTCCTTCTCCTTCTTCTGCTTCTTCTGATTCGCCCTCCAGACATCACCTTCTCCTTCTCCTTCTGATTCACCCTCCAGACTTCACCTTCTCCTTCTCCTTCTTGTACTTCTTCTGATTCACCCTCCAGACTTCACCTTCTACTTCTCCTTCTTCTACTTCTTCTGATTCACCCTCCAGACTTCACCTTCTCCTTCTCCTTCTTCTACTTCTTCCGATTCACCCTCCTGACTTCACCTTCTCCTTCTCCTTCTTCTGCTTCTTCTGCTTCACCCTCCTGACTTCACCTTCTCCTTCTCCTTCTTCTACTTCTTCTGATTCACCCTCCAGACTTCACCTTCTCCTTCTCCTTCTTCTGCTTCCTCTGCTTCACCCTCCAGACTTCACCTTCTTCTTCTCCTTCTTCTGCTTCTTCTGCTTCGCCCTCCAGACATCACCTTCTCCTTCTCCTTCTTCTGCTTCTTCTGCTTCACTCTCCTGACTTCACCTTCTCCTTCTCCTTCTTCTACTTCTTCTGATTCACCCTCCAGACTTCACCTTCTCCTTCTACTTCTTCTGCTTCTTCTGTTTCACCCTCCAGACTTCACCTTCTCCTTCTCCTTCTTCTGCTTCTTCTGATTCACCCTCCAGACTTCACCTTCTCCTTCTCCTTCTTCTACTTCTTCTGATTCACCCTCCAGACTTCACCTTCTCCTTCTCTTTCTTCTGCTTCTTCTGATTCACCCTCCAGACTTCACTTTCTCCTTCTCCTTCTTCTGATTCTTCTGATTCACCGTCCAGACTTCACCTTCTCCTTCTCCTTCTTCTGCTTCTTCTGATTCACCCTCCTGACTTCACCTTCTCCTTCTCCTTCTTCTACTTCTTCTGATTCACCCTCCTGACTTCACCTTCTCCTTCTCCTTCTTCTACTTCTTCTGCTTCACCCTCCAGACTTCACCTTCTCCTTCTCCTTCTTCTGCTTCTTCTGATTCACCCTCCAGACTTCACCTTCTCCTTCTCCTTCTTTTGCTTCTTCTGCTTCACACTCCAGACTTCACCTTCTCCTTCTCCTTCTTCTGCTTCTTCTGATTCACCCTCCTTACTTCACCTTCTCCTTCTCCTTCTTCTGCGTCTTCTGATTCACCCTCCTGACTTCACCTTCTCCTTCTCCTTATTCTGCTTCTTCTGTTTCACCCTCCAGACTTCACCTTCTCCTTCTCCTTCTTCTGCTTCTTCTGATTCACCCTCCAGACTTCACCTTCTCCTTCTCCTTCTTCTGCTTCTTCTGATTCACCCTCCAGACTTCACCTGCTCCTTCTCCTTCTTCTACTTCTTCTGATTCACCCTCCAGACTTCACCTTCTCCTTCTCCTTCTTCTGCTTCTTCTGGTTCACCCTCCAGACTTCACCTTCTCCTTCTCCTTCGTCTACTTCTTCTGATTCACCCTCCAGACTACACCTTCTCCTTCTCCTTCTTCTACTTCTTCTGATTCACCCTCCAGACTTCACCTTCTCCTTCTCCTTCTTCTGTTTCTTCTGATTCACCCTCCAGACTTCACCTTCTCCTTCTCCTTCTTCTACTTCTTCTGATTCACCCTCCAGACTTCACCTTCTCCTTCTCCTTCTTCTACTTCTTCTGATTCACCCTCCAGACTTCACCTTCTCCTTCTCCTTCTTCTACTTCTTCTGCTTCTCCCTCCAGACTTCACCTTCTCCTTCTCCTTCTTCTGCTTCTTCTGATTCACCCTCCAGACTTCACCTTCTCCTTCTCTTTCTTCTGCTTCTTCTGATTCACCCTCCAGACTTCACCTTCTCCTTCTCCTTCTTCTGATTCTTCTGATTCACCCTCCAGACTTCACCTTCTCCTTCTCCTTCTTCTGCCTCTTCTGATTCACCCTCCTGACTTCACCTTCTCCTTCTCCTTCTTCTACTTCTTCTGATTCACCCTCCTGACTTCACCTTCTCCTTCTCCTTCTTCTACTTCTTCTGCTTCACCCTCCAGACTTCACCTTCTCCTTCTCCTTCTTCTACTTCTTCTGATTCACCCTCCAGACTTCACCTTCTCCTTCTCCTTCTTCTGCTTCTTCTGCTTCACACTCCAGACTTCACCTTCTCCTTCTCCTTCTTCTGCTTCTTCTGATTCACCCTCCTTACTTCACCTTCTCCTTCTCCTTCTTCTGCTTCTTCTGATTCACCCTCCTGACTTCACCTTCTCCTTCTCCTTATTCTGCTTCTTCTGTTTCACCCTCCAGACTTCACCTTCTCCTTCTCCTTCTTCTGCTTCTTCTGATTCACCCTCCAGACTTCACCTTCTCCTTCTCCTTCTTCTGCTTCTTCTGATTCACCCTCCAGACTTCACCTTCTCCTTCTCCTTCTTCTACTTCTTCTGATTCACCCTCCCGACTTCACCTTCTCCTTCTCCTTCTTCTACTTCTTCTGATTCACCCTCCTGACTTCACCTTCTCCTTCTCCTTCTTCTACTTCTTCTGCTTCACCCTCCAGACTTCACCTTCTCCTTCTCCTTCTTCTACTTCTTCTGATTCACCCTCCAGACTTCACCTTCTCCTTCTCTTGCTTCTTCTGCTTCACACTCCAGACTTCACCTTCTCCTTCTCCTTCTTCTGCTTCTTCTGATTCACCCTCCTTACTTCACCTTCTCCTTCTCCTTCTTCTGCTTCTTCTGATTCACCCTCCTGACTTCACCTTCTCCTTCTCCTTATTCTGCTTCTTCTGTTTCACCCTCCAGACTTCACCTTCTCCTTCTCCTTCTTCTGCTTCTTCTGATTCACCCTCCAGACTTCACCTTCTCCTTCTCCTTCTTCTGCTTCTTCTGATTCACCCTCCAGACTTCACCTTCTCCTTCTCCTTCTTCTACTTCTTCTGATTCACCCTCCAGACTTCACCTTCTCCTTCTCCTTCTTCTGCTTCTTCTGATTCACCCTCCAGACTTCACCTTCTCCTTCTCCTTCGTCTACTTCTTCTGATTCACCCTCCAGACTACACCTTCTCCTTCTCCTTCTTCTACTTCTTCTGATTCACCCTCCAGACTTCACCTTCTCCTTCTCCTTCTTCTGTTTCTTCTGATTCACCCTCCAGACTTCACCTTCTCCTTCTCCTTCTTCTACTTCTTCTGATTCACCCTCCAGACTTCACCTTCTCCTTCTCCTTCTTCTACTTCTTCTGATTCACCCTCCAGACTTCACCTTCCCCTTCTCCTTCTTCTACTTCTTCTGCTTCTCCCTCCAGACTTCACCTTCTCCTTCTCCTTCTTCTGCTTCTTCTGATTCACCCTCCAGACTTCACCTTCCCCTTCTCCTTCTTCTACTTCTTCTGATTCACCCTCCAGACTTCACCTTCTCCTTCTCCTTCTTCTACTTCTTCTGATTCACCCTCCAGACTTCACCTTCTCCTTCTCCTTCTTCTACTTCTTCCGATTCACCCTCCTGACTTCACCTTCTCCTTCTCCTTCTTCTGCTTCTTCTGCTTCACCCTCCTGACTTCACCTTCTCCTTCTCCTTCTTCTACTTCTTCTGATTCACCCTCCAGACTTCACCTTCTCCTTCTCCTTCTTCTGCTTCTTCTGCTTCACCCTCCAGACTTCACCTTCTCCTTCTCCTTCTTCTGCTTCTTCTGATTCGCCCTCCAGACATCACCTTCTCCTTCTCCTTCTGATTCACCCTCCAGACTTCACCTTCTCCTTCTCCTTCTTGTACTTCTTCTGATTCACCCTCCAGACTTCACCTTCTACTTCTCCTTCTTCTACTTCTTCTGATTCACCCTCCAGACTTCACCTTCTCCTTCTCCTTCTTCTACTTCTTCCGATTCACCCTCCTGACTTCACCTTCTCCTTCTCCTTCTTCTGCTTCTTCTGCTTCACCCTCCTGACTTCACCTTCTCCTTCTCCTTCTTCTACTTCTTCTGATTCACCCTCCAGACTTCACCTTCTCCTTCTCCTTCTTCTGCTTCCTCTGCTTCACCCTCCAGACTTCACCTTCTCCTTCTCCTTCTTCTGCTTCTTCTGCTTCGCCCTCCAGACATCACCTTCTCCTTCTCCTTCTTCTGCTTCTTCTGCTTCACTCTCCTGACTTCACCTTCTCCTTCTCCTTCTTCTACTTCTTCTGATTCACCCTCCAGACTTCACCTTCTCCTTCTACTTCTTCTGCTTCTTCTGTTTCACCCTCCAGACTTCACCTTCTCCTTCTCCTTCTTCTGCTTCTTCTGATTCACCCTCCAGACTTCACCTTCTCCTTCTCCTTCTTCTACTTCTTCTGATTCACCCTCCAGACTTCACCTTCTCCTTCTCTTTCTTCTGCTTCTTCTGATTCACCCTCCAGACTTCACCTTCTCCTTCTCCTTCTTCTGATTCTTCTGATTCACCGTCCAGACTTCACCTTCTCCTTCTCCTTCTTCTGCTTCTTCTGATTCACCCTCCTGACTTCACCTTCTCCTTCTCCTTCTTCTACTTCTTCTGATTCACCCTCCTGACTTCACCTTCTCCTTCTCCTTCTTCTACTTCTTCTGCTTCACCCTCCAGACTTCACCTTCTCCTTCTCCTTCTTCTGCTTCTTCTGATTCACCCTCCAGACTTCACCTTCTCCTTCTCCTTCTTTTGCTTCTTCTGCTTCACACTCCAGACTTCACCTTCTCCTTCTCCTTCTTCTGCTTCTTCTGATTCACCCTCCTTACTTCACCTTCTCCTTCTCCTTCTTCTGCGTCTTCTGATTCACCCTCCTGACTTCACCTTCTCCTTCTCCTTATTCTGCTTCTTCTGTTTCACCCTCCAGACTTCACCTTCTCCTTCTCCTTCTTCTGCTTCTTCTGATTCACCCTCCAGACTTCACCTTCTCCTTCTCCTTCTTCTGCTTCTTCTGATTCACCCTCCAGACTTCACCTGCTCCTTCTCCTTCTTCTACTTCTTCTGATTCACCCTCCAGACTTCACCTTCTCCTTCTCCTTCTTCTGCTTCTTCTGGTTCACCCTCCAGACTTCACCTTCTCCTTCTCCTTCGTCTACTTCTTCTGATTCACCCTCCAGACTACACCTTCTCCTTCTCCTTCTTCTACTTCTTCTGATTCACCCTCCAGACTTCACCTTCTCCTTCTCCTTCTTCTGTTTCTTCTGATTCACCCTCCAGACTTCACCTTCTCCTTCTCCTTCTTCTACTTCTTCTGATTCACCCTCCAGACTTCACCTTCTCCTTCTCCTTCTTCTACTTCTTCTGATTCACCCTCCAGACTTCACCTTCTCCTTCTCCTTCTTCTACTTCTTCTGCTTCTCCCTCCAGACTTCACCTTCTCCTTCTCCTTCTTCTGCTTCTTCTGATTCACCCTCCAGACTTCACCTTCTCCTTCTCTTTCTTCTGCTTCTTCTGATTCACCCTCCAGACTTCACCTTCTCCTTCTCCTTCTTCTGATTCTTCTGATTCACCCTCCAGACTTCACCTTCTCCTTCTCCTTCTTCTGCCTCTTCTGATTCACCCTCCTGACTTCACCTTCTCCTTCTCCTTCTTCTACTTCTTCTGATTCACCCTCCTGACTTCACCTTCTCCTTCTCCTTCTTCTACTTCTTCTGCTTCACCCTCCAGACTTCACCTTCTCCTTCTCCTTCTTCTACTTCTTCTGATTCACCCTCCAGACTTCACCTTCTCCTTCTCCTTCTTCTGCTTCTTCTGCTTCACACTCCAGACTTCACCTTCTCCTTCTCCTTCTTCTGCTTCTTCTGATTCACCCTCCTTACTTCACCTTCTCCTTCTCCTTCTTCTGCTTCTTCTGATTCACCCTCCTGACTTCACCTTCTCCTTCTCCTTATTCTGCTTCTTCTGTTTCACCCTCCAGACTTCACCTTCTCCTTCTCCTTCTTCTGCTTCTTCTGATTCACCCTCCAGACTTCACCTTCTCCTTCTCCTTCTTCTGCTTCTTCTGATTCACCCTCCAGACTTCACCTTCTCCTTCTCCTTCTTCTACTTCTTCTGATTCACCCTCCAGACTTCACCTTCTCCTTCTCCTTCTTCTACTTCTTCTGCTTCTCCCTCCAGACTTCACCTTCTCCTTCTCCTTCTTCTGCTTCTTCTGATTCACCCTCCAGACTTCACCTTCTCCTTCTCCTTCTTCTACTTCTTCTGATTCACCCTCCAGACTTCACCTTCTACTTCTCCTTCTTCTACTTCTTCTGATTCACCCTCCAGACTTCACCTTCTCCTTCTCCTTCTTCTACTTCTTCCGATTCACCATCCTGACTTCAACTTCTCCTTCTCCTTCTTCTGTTTCTTCTGCTTCACCCTCCTGACTTCACCTTCTCCTTCTCCTTCTTCTACTACTTCTGATTCACCCTCCAGACTTCACCTTCTCCTTCTCCTTCTTCTGCTTCCTCTGCTTCACCCTCCAGACTTCACCTTCTCCTTCTCCTTCTTCTGCTTCTTCTGCTTCGCCCTCCAGACATCACCTTCTCCTTCTTCTGCTTCTTCTGCTTCACCCTCCAGACTTCACCTTCTCCTTCTCCTTCTTCTGCTTCTTCTGATTCACCCTCCAGACTTCATCTTCTCCTTCTCCTTCTTCTGCTTCTTCTGATTCACCCTCCAGACTTCACCTTCTCCTTCTCCTTCTTCTGCTTCTTCGGATTCACCCTCCAGACTTCACCTTCTCCTTCTCCTTCTTCTACTTCTTCTGATTCACCCTCCAGACTTCACCTTCTCCTTCTCCTTCTTCTACTTCTTCAGATTCACCCTCCAGTCTTCACCTTCTCCTTCTCCTTCTTCTGTTTCTTCTGCTTCACCCTCCAGACTTCACCTTCTCCTTCTCTTTCTTCTGCTTCTTCTGATTCACCCTCCAGACTTCACCCTCTCCTTCTCCTTCTTCTGATTCTTCTGATTCACCCTCCAGACTTCACCTTCTCCTTCTCCTTCTTCTGCTTCTTCTGATTCACCCTCCAGACTTCACCTTCTCCTTCTCCTTCTTCTGCTTCTTCTGATTCACCCTCCAGACTTCATCTTCTCCTTCTCCTTCTTCTGCTTCTTCTGATTCACCCTCCAGACTTCACCTTCTACTTCTCCTTCTTCTGCTTCTTCTGATTCACCCTCCAGACTTCACCTTCTCCTTCTCCTTCTTCTACTTCTTCTGATTCACCCTCCAGACTTCACCTTCTCCTTCTCCTTCTTCTACTTCTTCAGATTCACCCTCCAGTCTTCACCTTCTCCTTCTCCTTCTTCTGTTTCTTCTGCTTCACCCTCCAGACTTCACCTTCTCCTTCTCTTTCTTCTGCTTCTTCTGATTCACCCTCTAGACTTCAACTTCTCCTTCTCCTTCTTCTGATTCTTCTGATTCACCCTCCAGACTTCACCTTCTCCTTCTCCTTCTTCTGCTTCTTCTGATTCACCCTCCTGACTTCACCTTCTCCTTCTCCTTCTTCTACTTCTTCTGATTCACCCTCCTGACTTCACCTTCTCCTTCTCCTTCTTCTACTTCTTCTGCTTCACCCTCCAGACTTCACCTTCTCCTTCTCCTTCTTCTACTTCTTCTGATTCACCCTCCAGACTTCACCTTCTCCTTCTCTTGCTTCTTCTGCTTCACACTCCAGACTTCACCTTCTCCTTCTCCTTCTTCTGCTTCTTCTGATTCACCCTCCTTACTTCACCTTCTCCTTCTCCTTCTTCTGCTTCTTCTGATTCACCCTCCTGACTTCACCTTCTCCTTCTCCTTATTCTGCTTCTTCTGTTTCACCCTCCAGACTTCACCTTCTCCTTCTCCTTCTTCTGCTTCTTCTGATTCACCCTCCAGACTTCACCTTCTCCTTCTCCTTCTTCTGCTTCTTCTGATTCACCCTCCAGACATCACCTTCTCCTTCTCCTTCTTCTACTTCTTCTGATTCACCCTCCAGACTTCACCGTCTCCTTCTCCTTCTTCTACTTCTTCTGATTCACCCTCCAGACTTCACCTTCTCCTTCTCCTTCGTCTACTTCTTCTGATTCACCCTCCAGACTACACCTTCTCCTTCTCCTTCTTCTACTTCTTCTGATTCACCCTCCAGACTTCACCTTCTCCTTCTCCTTCTTCTGTTTCTTCTGATTCACCCTCCAGACTTCACCTTCTCCTTCTCCTTCTTCTACTTCTTCTGATTCACCCTCCAGACTTCACCTTCTCCTTTTCCTTCTTCTACTTCTTCTGATTCACCCTCCAGACTTCACCTTCCCCTTCTCCTTCTTCTACTTCTTCTGCTTCTCCCTCCAGACTTCACCTTCTCTTTCTCCTTCTTCTGCTTCTTCTGATTCACCCTCCAGACTTCACCTTCCCCTTCTCCTTCTTCTACTTCTTCTGATTCACCCTCCAGACTTCACCTTCTCCTTCTCCTTCTTCTACTTCTTCTGATTCACCCTCCAGACTTCACCTTCTCCTTCTCCTTCTTCAACTTCTTCCGATTCACCCTCCTGACTTCACCTTCTCCTTCTCCTTCTTCTGCTTCTTCTGCTTCACCCTCCTGACTTCACCTTCTCCTTCTCCTTCTTCTACTTCTTCTGATTCACCCTCCAGACTTCACCTTCTCCTTCTCCTTCTTCTGCTTCTTCTGCTTCACCCTCCAGACTTCACCTTCTCCTTCTCCTTCTTCTGCTTCTTCTGATTCGCCCTCCAGACATCACCTTCTCCTTCTCCTTCTTCTGCTTCTTCTGATTCAACCTCCAGACTTCACCTTCTCCTTCTCCTTCTTCTACTTCTTCTGATTCACCCTCCAGACTTCACCTTCTACTTCTCCTTCTTCTACTTCTTCTGATTCACCCTCCAGACTTCATCTTCTCCTTCTCCTTCTTCTACTTCTTCCGATTCACCCTCCAGACTTCACCTTCTACTTCTCCTTCTTCTACTTCTTCTGATTCACCCTCCAGACTTCATCTTCTCCTTCTCCTTCTTCTACTTCTTCCGATTCACCCTCCTGACTTCACCTTCTCCTTCTCCTTCTTCTGCTTCTTCTGCTTCACCCTCCTGACTTCACCTTCTCCTTCTCCTTCTTCTACTTCTTCTGATTCACCCTCCAGACTTCACCTTCTCCTTCTCCTTCTTCTGCTTCCTCTGCTTCACTCTCCAGACTTCACCTTCTCCTTCTCCTTCTTCTGCTTCTTCTGCTTCGCCCTCCAGACATCACCTTCTCCTTCTCCTTCTTCTGCTTCTTCTGCTTCACCCTCCAGACTTCACCTTCTCCTTCTCCTTCTTCTGCTTCTTCTGCTTCACTCTCCTGACTTCACCTTCTCCTTCTCCTTCTTCTACTTCTTCTGATTCACCCTCCAGACTTCACCTTCTCCTTCTACTTCTTCTGCTTCTTCTGTTTCACCCTCCAGACTTCACCTTCTCCTTCTCCTTCTTCTGCTTCTTCTGATTCACCCTCCAGACTTCATCTTCTCCTTCTCCTTCTTCTGCTTCTTCTGATTCACCCTCCAGACTTTACCTTCTCCTTCTCCTTCTTCTGCTTCTTCTGATTCAACCTCCAGACTTCACCTTCTCCTTCTCCTTCTTCTACTTCTTCTGATTCACCCTCCAGACTTCACCTTCTCCTTCTCCTTCTTCTCCTTCTTCAGATTCACCCTCCAGTCTTCACCTTCTCCTTCTCCTTCTTCTGTTTCTTCTGCTTCACCCTCCAGACTTCACCTTCTCCTTCTCTTTCTTCTGCTTCTTCTGATTCACCCTCCAGACTTCACCCTCTCCTTCTACTCCTTCTGATTCTTCTGATTCACCCTCCAGACTTCACCTTCTCCTTCTCCTTCTTCTACTTCTTCTGATTCACCCTCCAGACTTCACCTTCTCCTTCTCCTTCTTCTACTTCTTCAGATTCACCCTCCAGTCTTCACCTTCTCCTTCTCCTTCTTCTGTTTCTTCTGCTTCACCCTCCAGACTTCACCTTCTCCTTCTCTTTCTTCTGCTTCTTCTGCTTCACCCTCCAGACTTCACCCTCTCCTTCTCCTTCTTCTGATTCTTCTGATTCACCCTCCAGACTTCACCTTCTCCTTCTCCTTCTTCTGCTTCTTCTGATTCACCCTCCAGACTTCACCTTCTCCTTCTCCTTCTTCTGCTTCTTCTGATTCACCCTCCAGACTTCATCTTCTCCTTCTCCTTCTTCTGCTTCTTCTGATTCACCCTCCAGACTTCACCTTCTCCTTCTCCTTCTTCTGCTTCTTCTGATTCACCCTCCAGACTTCACCTTCTCCTTCTCCTTCTTCTACTTCTTCTGATTCACCCTCCAGACTTCACCTTCTCCTTCTCCTTCTTCTACTTCTTCAGATTCACCCTCCAGTCTTCACCTTCTCCTTCTCCTTCTTCTGTTTCTTCTGCTTCACCCTCCTGACTTCACCTTCTCCTTCTCCTTCTTCTACTTCTTCTGATTCACCCTCCTGACTTCACCTTCTCCTTCTCCTTCTTCTACTTCTTCTGCTTCACCCTCCAGACTTCACCTTCTCCTTCTCCTTCTTCTACTTCTTCTGATTCACCCTCCAGACTTCACCTTCTCCTTCTCTTGCTTCTTCTGCTTCACACTCCAGACTTCACCTTCTCCTTCTCCTTCTTCTGCTTCTTCTGATTCACCCTCCTTACTTCACCTTCTCCTTCTCCTTCTTCTGCTTCTTCTGATTCACCCTCCTGACTTCACCTTCTCCTTCTCCTTATTCTGCTTCTTCTGTTTCACCCTCCAGACTTCACCTTCTCCTTCTCCTTCTTCTGCTTCTTCTGATTCACCCTCCAGACTTCACCTTCTCCTTCTCCTTCTTCTGCTTCTTCTGATTCACCCTCCAGACATCACCTTCTCCTTCTCCTTCTTCTACTTCTTCTGATTCACCCTCCAGACTTCACCGTCTCCTTCTCCTTCTTCTGCTTCTTCTGATTCACCCTCCAGACTTCACCTTCTCCTTCTCCTTCGTCTACTTCTTCTGATTCACCCTCCAGACTACACCTTCTCCTTCTCCTTCTTCTACTTCTTCTGATTCACCCTCCAGACTTCACCTTCTCCTTCTCCTTCTTCTGTTTCTTCTGATTCACCCTCCAGACTTCACCTTCTCCTTCTCCTTCTTCTACTTCTTCTGATTCACCCTCCAGACTTCACCTTCTCCTTCTCCTTCTTCTACTTCTTCTGATTCACCCTCCAGACTTCACCTTCCCCTTCTCCTTCTTCTACTTCTTCTGCTTCTCCCTCCAGACTTCACCTTCTCCTTCTCCTTCTTCTGCTTCTTCTGATTCACCCTCCAGACTTCACCTTCCCATTCTCCTTCTTCTACTTCTTCTGATTCACCCTCCAGACTTCACCTTCTCCTTCTCCTTCTTCTACTTCTTCTGATTCACCCTCCAGACTTCACCTTCTCCTTCTCCTTCTTCTACTTCTTCCGATTCACCCTCCTGACTTCACCTTCTCCTTCTCCTTCTTCTGCTTCTTCTGCTTCACCCTCCTGACTTCACCTTCTCCTTCTCCTTCTTCTACTTCTTCTGATTCACCCTCCAGACTTCACCTTCTCCTTCTCCTTCTTCTGCTTCTTCTGCTTCACCCTCCAGACTTCACCTTCTCCTTCTCCTTCTTCTGCTTCTTCTGATTCGCCCTCCAGACATCACCTTCTCCTTCTCCTTCTTCTGCTTCTTCTGATTCAACCTCCAGATTTCACCTTCTCCTTCTCCTTCTTCTACTTCTTCTGATTCACCCTCCAGACTTCACCTTCTACTTCTCCTTCTTCTACTTCTTCTGATTCACCCTCCAGACTTCACCTTCTCCTTCTCCTTCTTCTACTTCTTCCGATTCACCCTCCTGACTTCACCTTCTCCTTCTCCTTCTTCTGCTTCTTCTGCTTCACCCTCCTGACTTCACCTTCTCCTTCTCCTTCTTCTACTTCTTCTGATTCACCCTCCAGACTTCACCTTCTCCTTCTCCTTCTTCTGCTTCCTCTGCTTCACCCTCCAGACTTCACCTTCTCCTTCTCCTTCTTCTGCTTCTTCTGCTTCGCCCTCCAGACATCACCTTCTCCTTCTCCTTCTTCTGCTTCTTCTGCTTCACCCTCCAGACTTCACCTTCTCCTTCTCCTTCTTCTGCTTCTTCTGCTTCACTCTCCTGACTTCACCTTCTCCTTCTCCTTCTTCTACTTCTTCTGATTCACCCTCCAGACTTCACCTTCTCCTTCTACTTCTTCTGCTTCTTCTGTTTCACCCTCCAGACTTCACCTTCTCCTTCTCCTTCTTCTGCTTCTTCTGATTCACCCTCCAGACTTCATCTTCTCCTTCTCCTTCTTCTGCTTCTTCTGATTCACCCTCCAGACTTTACCTTCTCCTTCTCCTTCTTCTGCTTCTTCTGATTCAACCTCCAGACTTCACCTTCTCCTTCTCCTTCTTCTACTTCTTCTGATTCACCCTCCAGACTTCACCTTCTCCTTCTCCTTCTTCTCCTTCTTCAGATTCACCCTCCAGTCTTCACCTTCTCATTCTCCTTCTTCTGTTTCTTCTGCTTCCCCCTCCAGACTTCACCTTCTCCTTCTCTTTCTTCTGCTTCTTCTGATTCACCCTCCAGACTTCACCCTCTCCTTCTCCTCCTTCTGATTCTTCTGATTCACCCTCCAGACTTCACCTTCTCCTTCTCCTTCTTCTGCTTCTTCTGATTCACCCTCCAGACTTCACCTTCTCCTTCTCCTTCTTCTGCTTCTTCTGATTCACCCTCCAGACTTCAACTTCTCCTTCTCCTTCTTCTGCTTCTTCTGATTCACCCTCCAGACTTCACCTTCTCCTTCTCCTTCTTCTGCTTCTTCTGATTCACCCTCCAGACTTCACCTTCTCCTTCTCCTTCTTCTACTTCTTCTGCTTCACCCTCCAGACTTCACCTTCTCCTTCTCTTTCTTCTGCTTCTTCTGATTCACCCTCCAGACTTCAACTTCTCCTTCTCCTTCTTCTGATTCTTCTGATTCACCCTCCAGACTTCACCTTCTCCTTCTCCTTCTTCTGCTTCTTCTGATTCACCCTCCTGACTTCACCTTCTCCTTCTCCTTCTTCTACTTCTTCTGATTCACCCTCCTGACTTCACCTTCTCCTTCTCCTTCTTCTACTTCTTCTGCTTCACCCTCCAGACTTCACCTTCTCCTTCTCCTTCTTCTACTTCTTCTGATTCACCCTCCAGACTTCACCTTCTCCTTCTCCTTCTTTTGCTTCTTCTGCTTCACACTCCAGACTTCACCTTCTCCTTCTCCTTCTTCTGCTTCTTCTGATTCACCCTCCTTACTTCACCTTCTCCTTCTCCTTCTTCTGCTTCTTCTGATTCACCCTCCTGACTTCACCTTCTCCTTCTCCTTATTCTGCTTCTTCTGTTTCACCCTCCAGACTTCACCTTCTCCTTCTCCTTCTTCTGCTTCTTCTGATTCACCCTCCAGGCTTCACCTTCTCCTTCTCCTTCTTCTGTTTCTTCTGATTCACCCTCCAGACTACACCTTCTCCTTCTCCTTCTTCTACTTCTTCTGATTCACCCTCCAGACTTCACCTTCTCCTTCTCCTTCTTCTACTTCTTCTGATTCACCCTCCAGACTTCACCTTCTCCTTCTCCTTCTTCTACTTCTTCTGCTTCTCCCTCCAGACTTCACCTTCTCCTTTTCCTTCTTCTGCTTCTTCTGATTCACCCTCCAGACTTCACCTTCCCCTTCTCCTTCTTCTACTTCTTCTGATTCACCCTCCAGACTTCACCTTCTCCCTCTCCTTCTTCTACTTCTTCTGATTCACCCTCCAGACTTCACCTTCTCCTTCTCCTTCTTCTACTTCTTCCGATTCACCCTCCTGACTTCACCTTCTCCTTCTCCTTCTTCTGCTTCTTCTGCTTCACCCTCCTGACTTCACCTTCTCCTTCTCCTTCTTCTACTTCTTCTGATTCACCCTACAGACTTCACCTTCTCCTTCTCCTTCTTCTGCTTCTTCTGATTCACCCTCCAGACTTCACCTTCTCCTTCTCCTTCTTCTGCTTCTTCTGTTTCACCCTCCAGACTTCACCTTCTCCTTCTCCTTCTTCTGCTTCTTCTGATTCACCCTCCAGACTTCATCTTCTCCTTCTCCTTCTTCTGCTTCTTCTGATTCACCCTCCAGACTTCACCTTCTCCTTCTCCTTCTTCTGCTTCTTCTGATTCACCCTCCAGACTTCACCTTCTCCTTCTCTTTCTTCTGCTTCTTCTGATTCACCCTCCAGACTTCACCTTCTCCTTCTCCTTCTTCTGATTCTTCTGATTCACCGTCCAGACTTCACCTTCTCCTTCTCCTTCTTCTGCTTCTTCTGATTCACCCTCCTGACTTCACCTTCTCCTTCTCCTTCTTCTACTTCTTCTGATTCACCCTCCTGACTTCACCTTCTCCTTCTCCTTCTTCTACTTCTTCTGCTTCACCCTCCAGACTTCACCTTCTCCTTCTCCTTCTTCTGCTTCTTCTGATTCACCCTCCAGACTTCACCTTCTCCTTCTCCTTCTTTTGCTTCTTCTGCTTCACACTCCAGACTTCATCTTCTCCTTCTCCTTCTTCTGCTTCTTCTGATTCACCCTCCTTACTTCACCTTCTCCTTCTCCTTCTTCTGCGTCTTCTGATTCACCCTCCTGACTTCACCTTCTCCTTCTCCTTATTCTGCTTCTTCTGTTTCACCCTCCAGACTTCACCTTCTCCTTCTCCTTCTTCTGCTTCTTCTGATTCACCCTCCAGACTTCACCTTCTCCTTCTCCTTCTTCTGCTTCTTCTGATTCACCCTCCAGACTTCACCTGCTCCTTCTCCTTCTTCTACTTCTTCTGATTCACCCTCCAGACTTCACCTTCTCCTTCTCCTTCTTCTGCTTCTTCTGGTTCACCCTCCAGACTTCACCTTCTCCTTCTCCTTCGTCTACTTCTTCTGATTCACCCTCCAGACTACACCTTCTCCTTCTCCTTCTTCTACTTCTTCTGATTCACCCTCCAGACTTCACCTTCTCCTTCTCCTTCTTCTGTTTCTTCTGATTCACCCTCCAGACTTCACCTTCTCCTTCTCCTTCTTCTACTTCTTCTGATTCACCCTCCAGACTTCACCTTCTCCTTCTCCTTCTTCTACTTCTTCTGATTCACCCTCCAGACTTCACCTTCTCCTTCTCCTTCTTCTACTTCTTCTGCTTCTCCCTCCAGACTTCACCTTCTCCTTCTCCTTCTTCTGCTTCTTCTGATTCACCCTCCAGACTTCACCTTCTCCTTCTCTTTCTTCTGCTTCTTCTGATTCACCCTCCAGACTTCACCTTCTCCTTCTCCTTCTTCTGATTCTTCTGATTCACCCTCCAGACTTCACCTTCTCCTTCTCCTTCTTCTGCCTCTTCTGATTCACCCTCCTGACTTCACCTTCTCCTTCTCCTTCTTCTACTTCTTCTGATTCACCCTCCTGACTTCACCTTCTCCTTCTCCTTCTTCTACTTCTTCTGCTTCACCCTCCAGACTTCACCTTCTCCTTCTCCTTCTTCTACTTCTTCTGATTCACCCTCCAGACTTCACCTTCTCCTTCTCCTTCTTTTGCTTCTTCTGCTTCACACTCCAGACTTCACCTTCTCCTTCTCCTTCTTCTGCTTCTTCTGATTCACCCTCCTTACTTCACCTTCTCCTTCTCCTTCTTCTGCTTCTTCTGATTCACCCTCCTGACTTCACCTTCTCCTTCTCCTTATTCTGCTTCTTCTGTTTCACCCTCCAGACTTCACCTTCTCCTTCTCCTTCTTCTGCTTCATTTGATTCACCCTCCAGACTTCACCTTCTCCTTCTCCTTCTTCTGCTTCTTCTGATTCACCCTCCAGACTTCACCTTCTCCTTCTCCTTCTTCTACTTCTTCTGATTCACCCTCCAGACTTCACCTTCTCCTTCTCCTTCTTCTACTTCTTCTGCTTCTCCCTCCAGACTTCACCTTCTCCTTCTCCTTCTTCTGCTTCTTCTGATTCACCCTCCAGACTTCACCTTCTCCTTCTCCTTCTTCTACTTCTTCTGATTCACCCTCCAGACTTCACCTTCTACTTCTCCTTCTTCTACTTCTTCTGATTCACCCTCCAGACTTCACCTTCTCCTTCTCCTTCTTCTACTTCTTCCGATTCACCATCCTGACTTCAACTTCTCCTTCTCCTTCTTCTGTTTCTTCTGCTTCACCCTCCTGACTTCACCTTCTCCTTCTCCTTCTTCTACTACTTCTGATTCACCCTCCAGACTTCACCTTCTCCTTCTCCTTCTTCTGCTTCCTCTGCTTCACCCTCCAGACTTCACCTTCTCCTTCTCCTTCTTCTGCTTCTTCTGCTTCGCCCTCCAGACATCACCTTCTCCTTCTCCTTCTTCTGCTTCTTCTGCTTCACCCTCCAGACTTCACCTTCTCCTTCTCCTTCTTCTGCTTCTTCTGCTTCACTCTCCTGACTTCACCTTCTCCTTCTCCTTCTTCTACTTCTTCTGATTCACCCTCCAGACTTCACCTTCTCCTTCTCATTCTTCTGCTTCTTCTGCTTCACCCTCCAGACTTCACCTTCTCCTTCTCCTTCTTCTGCTTCTTCTGCTGCGCCCTCCAGACTTCACCTTCTCCTTCTCCTTCTTCTGCTTCTTCTGCTTCACCGTCCTGACTTCACCTTCTCCTTCTCCTTCTTCTACTTCTTCTGCTTCACCCCCCTGACTTCACCTGCTCCTTCTCCTTCTCTTGCTACTTCTGATTCACCCTCCTAACTTCACCTTCTCCTTCTCCTTCTTCTGCTTCTTCTGATTCACCCTCCTGACTTCACCTTCTCCTTCTCCTTCTTCTGCTTCTTCTGATTCACCCTCCAGACTTCACCTTCTCCTTCTCCTTCTTCTGCTTCTTCTGTTTCACCCTCCAGACTTCACCTTCTCCTTCTCCTTCTTCTGCTTCTTCTGATTCACCCTCCAGACTTCATCTTCTCCTTCTCCTTCTTCTGCTTCTTCTGATTCACCCTCCAGACTTCACCTTCTCCTTCTCCTTCTTCTGCTTCTTCTGATTCACCCTCCAGACTTCACCTTCTCCTTCTCCTTCTTCTACTTCTTCTGATTCACCCTCCAGACTTCACCTTCTCCTTCTCCTTCTTCTACTTCTTCAGATTCACCCTCCAGTCTTCACCTTCTCCTTCTCCTTCTTCTGTTTCTTCTGCTTCACCCTCCAGACTTCACCTTCTCCTTCTCTTTCTTCTGCTTCTTCTGATTCACCCTCCAGACTTCACCCTCTCCTTCTCCTTCTTCTGATTCTTCTGATTCACCCTCCAGACTTCACCTTCTCCTTCTCCTTCTTCTGCTTCTTCTGATTCACCCTCCAGACTTCACCTTCTCCTTCTCCTTCTTCTGCTTCTTCTGATTCACCCTCCAGACTTCATCTTCTCCTTCTCCTTCTTCTGCTTCTTCTGATTCACCCTCCAGACTTCACCTTCTCCTTCTCCTTCTTCTGCTTCTTCTGATTCACCCTCCAGACTTCACCTTCTCCTTCTCCTTCTTCTACTTCTTCTGATTCACCCTCCAGACTTCACCTTCTCCTTCTCCTTCTTCTACTTCTTCAGATTCACCCTCCAGTCTTCACCTTCTCCTTCTCCTTCTTCTGTTTCTTCTGCTTCACCCTCCAGACTTCACCTTCTCCTTCTCTTTCTTCTGCTTCTTCTGATTCACCCTCTAGACTTCAACTTCTCCTTCTCCTTCTTCTGATTCTTCTGATTCACCCTCCAGACTTCACCTTCTCCTTCTCCTTCTTCTGCTTCTTCTGATTCACCCTCCTGACTTCACCTTCTCCTTCTCCTTCTTCTACTTCTTCTGATTCACCCTCCTGACTTCACCTTCTCCTTCTCCTTCTTCTACTTCTTCTGCTTCACCCTCCAGACTTCACCTTCTCCTTCTCCTTCTTCTACTTCTTCTGATTCACCCTCCAGACTTCACCTTCTCCTTCTCTTGCTTCTTCTGCTTCACACTCCAGACTTCACCTTCTCCTTCTCCTTCTTCTGCTTCTTCTGATTCACCCTCCTTACTTCACCTTCTCCTTCTCCTTCTTCTGCTTCTTCTGATTCACCCTCCTGACTTCACCTTCTCCTTCTCCTTATTCTGCTTCTTCTGTTTCACCCTCCAGACTTCACCTTCTCCTTCTCCTTCTTCTGCTTCTTCTGATTCACCCTCCAGACTTCACCTTCTCCTTCTCCTTCTTCTGCTTCTTCTGATTCACCCTCCAGACATCACCTTCTCCTTCTCCTTCTTCTACTTCTTCTGATTCACCCTCCAGACTTCACCGTCTCCTTCTCCTTCTTCTGCTTCTTCTGATTCACCCTCCAGACTTCACCTTCTCCTTCTCCTTCGTCTACTTCTTCTGATTCACCCTCCAGACTACACCTTCTCCTTCTCCTTCTTCTACTTCTTCTGATTCACCCTCCAGACTTCACCTTCTCCTTCTCCTTCTTCTGTTTCTTCTGATTCACCCTCCAGACTTCACCTTCTCCTTCTCCTTCTTCTACTTCTTCTGATTCACCCTCCAGACTTCACCTTCTCCTTCTCCTTCTTCTACTTCTTCTGATTCACCCTCCAGACTTCACCTTCCCCTTCTCCTTCTTCTACTTCTTCTGCTTCTCCCTCCAGACTTCACCTTCTCCTTCTCCTTCTTCTGCTTCTTCTGATTCACCCTCCAGACTTCACCTTCCCCTTCTCCTTCTTCTACTTCTTCTGATTCACCCTCCAGACTTCACCTTCTCCTTCTCCTTCTTCTACTTCTTCTGATTCACCCTCCAGACTTCACCTTCTCCTTCTCCTTCTTCTACTTCTTCCGATTCACCCTCCTGACTTCACCTTCTCCTTCTCCTTCTTCTGCTTCTTCTGCTTCACCCTCCTGACTTCACCTTCTCCTTCTCCTTCTTCTACTTCTTCTGATTCACCCTCCAGACTTCACCTTCACCTCTCCTTCTTCTTCTGCTTCTTCTGCTTCACCCTCCAGACTTCACCTTCTCCTTCTCCTTCTTCTGCTTCTTCTGATTCGCCCTCCAGACATCACCTTCTCCTTCTCCTTCTTCTGCTTCTTCTGATTCAACCTCCAGACTTCACCTTCTCCTTCTCCTTCTTCTACTTCTTCTGATTCACCCTCCAGACTTCACCTTCTACTTCTCCTTCTTCTACTTCTTCTGATTCACCCTCCAGACTTCACCTTCTCCTTCTCCTTCTTCTACTTCTTCCGATTCACCCTCCTGACTTCACCTTCTCCTTCTCCTTCTTCTGCTTCTTCTGCTTCACCCTCCTGACTTCACCTTCTCCTTCTCCTTCTTCTACTTCTTCTGATTCACCCTCCAGACTTCACCTTCTCCTTCTCCTTCTTCTGCTTCCTCTGCTTCACCCTCCAGACTTCACCTTCTCCTTCTCCTTCTTCTGCTTCTTCTGCTTCGCCCTCCAGACATCACCTTCTCCTTCTCCTTCTTCTGCTTCTTCTGCTTCACCCTCCAGACTTCACCTTCTCCTTCTCCTTCTACTGCTTCTTCTGCTTCACTCTCCTGACTTCACCTTCTCCTTCTCCTTCTTCTACTTCTTCTGATTCACCCTCCAGACTTCACCTTCTCCTTCTACTTCTTCTGCTTCTTCTGTTTCACCCTCCAGACTTCACCTTCTCCTTCTCCTTCTTCTGCTTCTTCTGATTCACCCTCCAGACTTCATCTTCTCCTTCTCCTTCTTCTGCTTCTTCTGATTCACCCTCCAGACTTTACCTTCTCCTTCTCCTTCTTCTGCTTCTTCTGATTCAACCTCCAGACTTCACCTTCTCCTTCTCCTTCTTCTACTTCTTCTGATTCACCCTCCAGACTTCACCTTCTTCTTCTCCTTCTTCTCCTTCTTCAGATTCACCCTCCAGTCTTCACCTTCTCCTTCTCCTTCTTCTGTTTCTTCTGCTTCACCCTCCAGACTTCACCTTCTCCTTCTCTTTCTTCTGCTTCTTCTGATTCACCCTCCAGACTTCACCCTCTCCTTCTCCTCCTTCTGATTCTTCTGATTCACCCTCCAGACTTCACCTTCTCCTTCTCCTTCTTCTGCTTCTTCTGATTCACCCTCCAGACTTCACCTTCTCCTTCTCCTTCTTCTGCTTCTTCTGATTCACCCTCCAGACTTCACCTTCTCCTTCTCCTTCTTCTGCTTCTTCTGATTCACCCTCCAGACTTCACCTTCTCCTTCTCCTTCGTCTAGCTTCTTCTGATTCACCCTCCAGACTTCACCTTCTCCTTCTCCTTCTTCTACTTCTTCTGATTCACCCTCCAGACTACACCTTCTCCCTTCTCCTTCTTCTACTTCTTCTGAT